>NC_061113.1:79159052-79469357 GCF_002878395.1 Capsicum annuum
AAAAAGTAAGAGGGGAAATACTAAAAATTTATGTCTATGTTGAAAGAATTTTCTATGATTATCTAACTTGTGGAAGCATTAGAGCTAATTCTTGGCTATGTAAAGTTTATGAAGGATTTAATAACTAAGAAGTGTACGGTGAGTTTTAAGCTCGGTGATAATATGCACCACTGTAGTGCTATTACTTACCGATCTTTAGTTAAGAAGAAAGAGGATCCCGAAGCTTTCACTATCCTTACACTATTGGGTCCTTGAATTTTATAAGAGCATTATATGACTTAGGAGCTAGTATTAATCTTATCCCTCTAGTTCTGTACAAGTAATTAGGGTTGGAGGCATCTAAGTCGACAATTATGTGACTATTCATGTCTAATTGTACTGTGGAGAAGTTGGTTGGTATATTGTATAATGTGTCGGTGAAGGTAGATTTGTTCATATTCTTAAGTAATTTTGTGATTCTCGAGTATGAGGTATATTTTGATGCCTCTATTATCTTGGGAAGGCCTTTCCTAGCCACGAGTAGATCATTAGTATACATAGAGATAGGATAGATGAAATTTAGGATCAGTGATGAATAAAATACTTTCAATATGTGTTATTCAATGAGGTAACCAAAAGATATGACGGAGGTGTCAGTGATAGATACTGGAGATAAAGATACATCGATTGCACCTATTGAGGAGAGACTTGGTGTCGAGGCATTGGCGAAAGTGATCATGAACTTTATTGTGATGGTATTGATAAGTATAATAACATGAAGTGAGAACTTATTGGTAGAGGTTATTATTTTATGTGCTAAAGAAGTTGGATCTTGACTTGAATAATAGTGCTACCCCACCAAATCGACCATCTATTATGAAGCCACCAGTCTTGGAATTATAGGCCCTCCCTTATTATTTTTATTACATATTTTTGGGGCCAACAATACTTTATCGATTATTATTGCTAAAAATTTCTTGGATACACAAGTAAAGGCTTTTATTTCAGTATTGTAGATGTTTAAATAGGTCATTATTTGGACTATCATGTATATTGTTAAAATTCTACATGGATTTGAACTTACAATATTTTGATTAAATCGGAGTATGTATGCCTAGCATTAAGCATCAGTGTCATCTGAATTCATCTATTCAAGATGTAGTGAAGTAGGAAATCATTAATAAATAGATAAAGGTGTGGTTTACCCTATTAACGACAGCAAGTGGGTGAGCTGAGTTTAGTGTGTGATGAAGAAGGGTGGGACCACTATGGTCACTAATGAGAAGAATGACTTATGTCCCATGAGACCATTCATGGGATAGAGAGTTTGTATAGATTACAAAAGTATAATACTTGGACATAGAAGGATCACTTTCCTAAGCCATTCATGGACCAGATGTTAGACCATTTTGCAGGTCGAGGTTGGTTTATTTTCTTGATAGTTATTTCACGTATAATGAAAGTTTTACTACCCCCAAGGACCAAGAGAAAACCACTTTCACATGTCCATAGAGTATGCTCGCATTTAAGAAGATACCTTTCAAACTTCCCAATTTCCCCACCATCTTTTAAAATTGTATGATGTCTATCTTTTTTGATATGGTGGAGCATACTATACAGGTCTTTAGGGATGATTTCTCAATTCTGGGTGACCGTTTTGATGAATGCTTGACTAACCTGGCTAAAGCACTATAGAGATGTAAGAAGTGCAACTTGGTTTTGAATTAGGAGAAATGTCACTTCATGGTTAAAGAGGGGATAGAACTTGGGCACAGGATTTCAAAGAATGGGATAAAGGTTGACAGGGCTAAAATTGAGGCTATTGAATAATTGCCTCCATCAATTTATGTGAAAGGTGTTCAGAGTTTCTTGGTTCGTGTAGGGTTTTATATATAGTTCATCAAGGACTTTTCTAAGATGCCAAATCCATTGTGCAAGTTATTATAGAAAGAGGTAAAGTTTGTGTTCAATGATACTTGTCTCAAGGCCTTTAAGTACCTGAAAGAGAAGTTGGATTTTGTTCTTATCATTGTGTCTCTAAATTAGAACCTGTCATTTGAGGTGATGTGTGACACTAGTCGTGTGGCGCTAGGAATTTTCCTAGGCCAAAGACAATAGATAATACCTTAACCCATTTATTACGACAGTAAAGCACTCAACCCCATACAAAAAAATATATGATTACTGAACAAGAGTTAATTGCAATTGTGTTTTCTTTGAGAAATTTCTACCTTATTTGATTGGGACCAAATTCATTATGCATAATGATTATACAACTCTGAGGTACCTATGGATAAGAAGGATGCTAATCCTAGATTATTCGATGGTTACTATTACTACAAGAATTTGACTATGATGTTAAGGAATGAAAGCGCAAGGAGAATCAGGTTGCAGACTATCTATCCCACCTATAAAAGGAGCCGATGCTTAAATTAGGGGATGATCTTAAGATTGATGATACTTTTCCATATGAGAGGATCTTGGCAATATCACAAGACTTAATCCCTTAGTTTGATGATTTTCCCAATTATTTGGCAAGTGATCTCATCCCAAAAGACATGTCGTTTAGCAAAGAAGATGATTTATATGTGAGTTAAAAGTTTTTCTGGGATGATTCTTACTTATTTTGGTTGTGTGGATATGGTGTGATTCGTAGGTGTATTCTCAAAGTTCAGATGAAGAGCATTCTTATGGCTTGTAGTTCATCTGGGTCACCATGGTGGTCCTTAAATGGCCCATAAGATTTTGTAGCATGTTTACTATTGGCATAAAATTTGTAAAGATTCACGTGATTATGCTCGGCCCTGTGACCAATGCCAGCGGCAAGGAAATATCTTGCAAAATCATGAGTTCCTCATGACACCTATTCTTGTGCTTGAGCTATTTGATATGTGGGATATTGATTTTATGGGTTTATTTGTGAGTTGGCATGACATGGAATACATTTTGATGGCATTCGACTATGTGTTTAAATGGATAGAAGTGATTGTACTTCACCATAATGAGGGTTGCAGTTTCATAACATTTTAGAAAAGAACATTTTCTCTCAATTTAGCACTCCACGTGCTATTGTTACGGTGGATCCTATTTCTTCAATTGCCTATTTAATAGCTTATTTAAGAAATACAATGTGAAATATAAGGTGGCAATACCTTACCATCCACAAATAAGTGGGTAGGTTTAGGTCTCCAATTGTGAGTTCAAATCTATTTTGGTAAATACTATGAATGCCAACCAGACTAACTAGTCAAGAAATCTAGATGATAAACTTTGGGCCTACCGTACTTTATATAAAACTCCTATAGGTTACTCTCAGTATCAGTTTGTGTACACAAAAGCATACCAGGTGCCGATCAAACTTAAGCATAAGGCACAATGGGTGTTAAAGAAGATGAATTTTGAGTGGAGTGATGTTGCATAAATGAGAATGGGTAAGATGAATGAGTTAGCTAAATTCAGCCTCCAGGCTTATAAAAGTTCAGTGTATAATGAGAAAACCTTTTTCAACCCAGTTATATAGTCTTGTTGTATACTTATAGACTTCGCTTGTTTCCTGGCATATTGAAATCTAGGTGGTCTGGACTATCCTCCATGGTTAGCATATTTCCAAATGGTGCAATTGAGCTAAAATAAGATGGTGATTACCCATTCAAGGTAAATTGACATCGTGTTATGCATTACAGGGGAATCATGGAGAAATTAAAAGTATGTATGGATATTAGCCTTTGCAAAGTCTGAGTAACCAAGGGATTTAAGTCATTTCACAATGTTAAATTAGGTACTGCATAAGAGGAAACCCATGGGCTTGTTGGTGAAGTATGAGTACCTAATATAGCCATGTCGTGCCACTACCTTAAATCAAGCACTGCTTGGGAGGAAATCCATGGATTTATTGTTCACATTGTTTTTGTTTTATAGGTTAAAGCATGGAGAAACACCCAGAAAATGGAAAAAATTACAAAATTCTCGATTGTAGTTAGCTCCCACTATCGCAGTTCAGTACTCAGACTATATGAGATCAGGTTTGCATGACCAAGTGTATAATTTTCTAACATTCATTACTCATATTATATAGATTATCTTAGTTCATGATTTACTTTATCTTGCATTCCTTTTACATGTTCAACCATCCATATTTAGTATCCTTATGTATTTAATTTATCTCCCACCTCACGTATGAGTACATTCAAAGAATTGACCGCATACTCTCTTAAATTTTATATTTGTTTCACACTATTGGTTCGGATGATCAGTTCCCCGATTGCCCTTAGATCGCTCAAACCCATTCAGCAGCAGTAATGGTGAGACCTCATCTATCAAGGACAAGTTATGTTCAGTTGCTTTAAGTGTTTCTTTCATTTTAGTAACTCTGAGTTTGTTTGGGATTTATCCCATAGACTCCACATTCTTAGAGGCTTTTAGACTAGATGTTCAGATATTCTAACTAGATTCTTCAAATATTTAGCTGTTTAGACATTCAGATTTGTTTACAGTACCATTTATCAGTAATTCAAACATGTTGGTATTTGTTTTATTATCCTAATGTGACAGTAATTATTTTTTGTTCAACTTTCGTACATGATAATTTATCATTATTTTATTCATCTCTCACAATAGGTACTAGATTATGAGTTAGCTTAGGGTCACTTGTGGACTTAAGCAAAGTGTCGCGACTAGAGGGTAGTCTCAGGTTATGACAATTCCCTTCAGATGTGTATAGATTATTGGCAACTGAATAAGGTGATGTTGAAAACTTAGTATCCTTTTCCTAAGTTAGATGATCGCTTTGACCAACTTTGGGGTGCTAGATATTTTTCTATAATTGATAATAGGTCGGTTTATCATTAATTGAAGATTAGGGAGGTGTATATCCCTAAGACTCCCTTTTGAACCTAATATGGTCATTATGAGTTTCTAGTGATGTCATTCGGTCTGACTAATGATCCGGCTACATTGGTGGATATAATGAATTAGGTATTCTAATAGTTTTTGAATATGTGTGTCCTCATATTTATTCATAACATCTTGTATATTCTATGAGTGAAAAGGATCATGCCAATCGCCTTTGAGTAGTGTTTAAACTCTTAAGGATCAATATTTGTATGATAAGTTTTACTGGTGTGTGTTTTTGTTAAATGTTGTGACTTTTCTTGGTCATGTTGTTTCTAGGGAAGGGATTACTGTGGATCCACAGAATTTTAAGGCAGTTAAGATATGGCCTAGATCTATGAGTTTATCCAATATTTGGAACTTCTTAGGTTTAGCTGGGCATTATAAGCGGTTAGTGTAGAGTTTCTCTTTTATTGGTTCTCTGTTGACTATGTTGACTCAGAAAAAGGTGAATATTTTATGGTATGATGCTTGCGTGGGTAGTTTTTAGAGGTTTAAAAATAATTTGACTTCTGCATCACTTTTGTCACTGCTCGAAGGTACTACTGGTTTTATTTCTTACTATAATGCATATCATGTGGGACTATGCTTTGTCTTGATGAAGCATGGTAAGGTTGTGGCTTATGCTTCTAAGAAGTTAAAGGTACATGAAAGGAATTATCCAACATATGATATAGAATTAGTGGTTGTGGTGTTTGTAATAAAGATTATGCATGATTATTTGTATGGGTTCATGTAGATATCTATTCAAATAATAAAAGTCTGGAGTATGTGTTTACCCAAAAGAAGTTGAATCTCAAGCAAAGGAGATGACTTGAGTTGCTCAAGGAATATGATATGAGTCTTTATTATGACCCAGGTAAATATAATATGGTTATTGATACTCGTAGCGTGTTATCTATGGGTACCTTGTCTCACGTGGATTAAAAAAAGAGTATTAGTGAAGTATATTCATTGGTAAGATAATATTTAAATTCATCTTTTGGATTTCTAAGGATAGAGGTGTGATTATTAAAGAGGTGGTGAGGTCATGTCTTATTGCTAAGGTGAAGGAGAAGCAGGTTTTAGATCCTATCCTTCTATAGATTAAGGCAGATATCGGTCAGCAATAAGTTATGGATTTTGAGATTTGCGGTGATGGTATCTTGAGATTCTAAGGAAGATTATGTGTTCCTGATATTGATAGGATACTAGAAAGGATTATGGCTGAGGGTTATTAGTAGAGGAATACAGTTCACCTGTGTTCGTCAAAGATGTACCATGATTTGAAAGAGATCTATTTGTGGAATAACAATAAGAAAGATGTGGATAACTTTATGCTTTATGGCTTAGTGTATGGTTTATTAGCAAGTGAAGGTTAAGCACTTGAGGCCTGATGGCACGTCTCAAGAGATTGTGTTTCCTTTGTGGAAGTGGGAGATAAACAACATGGATTTTATTATTGGTCTTCCATGGTCTTTGAATTATCATAATTTGATTTGGGTCAAAATGGATAGGATATATAAATCTACTCACTTCTTTCCTGTGAGGACTGCCTACTCTTGAGAGAAGTATGCTAAGTTGTTTAGTTAGGAGACTGTCAAATTGCATTGTTCTCCAGTTTCCATCATTTTAGATCAAGGTACACAGTTCTCTACTAAATTTTCGCTTGTACTTCAGAGATTCTTGGACATAAAGGTGAAACTTAGCACCACATTCCACCCTCAGATTGATGGATAAGAGGAGGACCATTCAGACTTTGAAAAATATGCTAAGGGCCAGTGTGATTAATTTTGGAGGTAGTTGGGTGTATCATTCTCCTATCATCAAGTTAGCTTAAAATAAAATTCATCACTTTAGTATTGGTATGGCTCCTTTTGAGGCTCTTTTTAGTAGGAGGTATAGATCTCTAATTGGGTGGTTTAAGATTGGTGAGACTAAATTATTTGATCTAGACTTGGTTCACCAAGCAATGAAGAAGGTGAAAGTGATTTAGGATAGACTTAAGACTACTTAGACTCACTTAAAGTCATATGTGGATGTGAGGCAAAGAGAGTTAGAGTTTAAGGTCGGTGATTGGGTGTTCTTGATGGTATCTCCAATGAAGAGAGTGAGGAGATTTAGGAAGAAGAGAAAGTTCAGTCGCCCTTATATGGGTCCGTACTCTATAAAAAAATGGACAATGTTGTTTAAAAATTCGATTTATTGTCTATTATGGATTTTATTCATCTGACTTTCTATGTATCAATGTTGAAGAAGTTTGTGGGCAATCCTTCTTTGGTACTACCTATTAAAGATATTCGTATTTAGATTCCTTGTCTTATGAGAAAGAGTTGAGATCTTTGATATGCAATCTGTCGTTTGAGGACTAAGGATGTGGATTGGATGAATGTCCATTAGGGAAACCAAAAGGTTGAAAAAGCTACTTGGGAAGCTGAAGAGGACATGAAGTCCAAATACGTGTTCTTTTCACCCCAATTGGATAATCATGCTTAAGGCATACATTTTCATTCTCTCTTTTATTTTTTGACTTTGTTAAAGGTTTTTTGATTGCATTCCTATCTTAAAATCATGGTAATGGAAGCTTGATTAACATTCGGGGATGAATAATCCTAGAGGGGGAGAATATAACACCCTAGAATTTTGCCTCTTAAATTTTTGAGTTTTGAGCTCACTCCCATGGCTATAACCGATACCTCATGATTCGTAAGGTATGGACATGAGCCGTACAGAGGGAATTGTGACAAAAATAGTGGAGTTGGAAAATTTTTTTGCCCTTGAGTACGACTGGGTCCTCATGAGTAAAAGTAAGACATTATGAGTTGGAAGGTGGGACTCATGATCCTACAAGTATGGTGGTTTACTTTTCTATGGTGATTACGAGAAGGACACTACAAGTTGTAAGGTCTGGACACTAGTCGTAAGGTGTGTCTCATGACCGTACCAACATAGGGTGCCTAAGAATCTTCCCAGACCACGAGTCCAGGCTAAGACTCATACCTAGTCATCACAAGATATGACATGACCCATAATGGCTGGGCGGTAGCTTTTAGTATTATAATTAATGGCACTTTGATCATTTCCCTTATTCCCCAATTAAAACCCTACGACCTAAACTACTGTAAGGGACCCCATAACATATAATTACTCCCTCATAAACTACTATTTACTTGCTCAAATCCCCAAGGCAATAACAACTAGGGTTTCTAAGGATTTGGCTTCTAGAGCTCCAATTGGTGATTTCCCTCCATAACTCTCAATACTTTTAGGCATGTGTCTCTTCCCTAAAAATTTTTTTGTTAAAAGCATGTGTTTAAATTATTATTCATAAATTAATAGATGGTTTTGGAAATTAGGTTAAGTGTCCTCAAATGTTATTGATGGAATTGTTTTTCCCCTGGCTTTTGTGAAACATTAATACTTTGAATTTATAGTTTTTGAACTCAATGAGTGAATGGGCTTGGTAATGGGATTGGGGGTCATAGATTGCCCCAACTAAATGGATTTTTAATTGAAATTGTTAATAAACTCAAACCACCATATGAAATTGTATTTGAAATATGTGTATATGCTTATTGTAATCACTTTTGAAACTATTGCATTGCCTAAAATTCTAATGGAAAATATATGGTTATATGTTGAACGTTGGGGGTCATGGATTCCCCCAAGTTAATGGATAATTAACATTGAACCTCGGAGGTTGTGGATGAATTAATTGATCTTATAGGATCATTGATTCCCCCAAATAATGAGAATTAAAATTGTATGTTGATAATAGCTTGCAAGCGTAATTGGTATGACGATACCAATGGGTTATGCCTAATGGATGAATGTTGGATTCAATGAATGGAAAGGCATAAATGTTTTCATTGGGCTTAAAGGGGGTTGTGTAGTTGAGCTATGAATGTTGAGTCTCGAGGGATGGTATCGATAACCTACATTATCCGTTGTGAGAGTTGGTCTTGATGAATATGTTCTTTTGTCACACTTCATATGTTTGTATCCTAGATTTACAAAAATTCATGAATTCCCCAGCCTTCTTGGATGCCATGGTTCATGTGGTTAATACGCACTAGGACCCTTTTTATAGGGTGAGAGCTGGACTCATATAGCCCGTGCGATAGATGACGATTTAATCTACACAGTCCAAATTAATGTTGTAACTCTCATGCTAAACCTTATTACCTATCCCATCATATTATTTATATATGTATATGATTGTGTACATATAGTTTTGGAATTATTTTGGCCTAATTGATCATGGTATTATTTTATACCTTTATTGGTGGATATTGGCTATGGCCGGGGGCATGTCCCAACTTTTGTTGGTGTTTGGTTTCTTAGAGGCTTTTGTTGACAATAAGAAATGGGTGGATTTCGTATTATGGATTATTAGATCCTTATCAGTTTATTTCTTTATCTCCTTTTATGTTCGAAACTCAGCCCTATCTTGTTATATATCTTAAACTCATCTGTTGCTAGCTATACTGTTTTCATGTTGGATATGTTAATGGGGATTGTCTCCAGTCCTTGGCAGACTTGAGATACTTATTAAATCTAGGTCCTTGTTTGAGTTGTGGCAATTGCACCACCTTATTTATTGATTTACAGGTTTGTCGAACAAAATATACTATTTTTTAAAGTATATCGAGAATGATTTTGGCCCATAATTAATACACTTTTTTACAACTACAATTTACTTTAATCGAACAAGATTTTGAGCCTTTCTACATTATTATGTTGATTTAGACCTGAAGTCGATATCAGTCAATGGATTTAATGACTTGCCCTTTTTTATTCTCAGTTTGAGTCTTGACACTTTTTATATTTATATTTCTATGGTATGATATGGAGTAAATTAATTATGATGATTATTAGTAGTTCGATTATTCGACCAATTAGAGTATGTAGATATCCTAAATTCGATATATGTCCCTTCTTCCATGAGCACAATCATGTAGAAAGAATGTCACCATAGATCCAACCTTTTTGAGATACAGAGTAATAGAAGTGTATATACTTCGTAAACTATTGAACGTGGACTGTACATAGTATTACAAATTTATGTTGCATTTATTCATTTATATGCATTGGTTATCTCCAGTATAATTGATTAGTTCATATATCATCAGCCTTATGGGGGGTTGTATAGGTATAAGCTATGATTGCTGCTTTTTGAGTGCTTGATTTCTTCTTCAAAGATTATGAAGGCCCAATTAGGTTATTGTTTGTTTGGACAAACCGGATACTTTATTGTTGATTATTAAAGGTAGTTCATGGCAGGAAAATTTTGGACTAGTCTCTAAGGTTTCCGATACATTTCTTATTCCTTTGCTTTCTCATTGTAAGATATGTTATTGATAGATTATCTTATTGTAGGATTAACATTCTTTCTTTGCTAGAATTACTTAAAATGTTAAGTTTGCTCCCTCGGGTATTTAGATTTGAGTTTAGTTATATATGTTTATGGGTATATATATATATGGTATTACAGAATATCCCTATTCATATTGTATAAATATCCTTTGTCCATGTATTGCTACTTTACATTCTTCTTTCACTCTTCCTTTATATATTGGCTAGTGATATACGGTAATGCATAGAAGATCGAGAACACTACTTGAATAGGATTGTTTATTATTATTTTTCAATTAACATTTTTATGTTTAGTCTCTTGAATAGTTGCCTGATCTTTATGTTCCTACTTTACCTGTTAATTATACTTGTATTATTTTTGGAGCTTAGTCGGTCGATGCCTACTTATTTCCATATGTTTTGTACTTATAGTACACTTGTATAGACCTTAGATCATAGTAGGAGTTCTCGCCGTTAATGTATGCATCGAGCGGAGCAGCTCTGGACTGGAGATTTAGGGTGAGCTCTTGTTGTTCAAAGTATTTTTGCTCTTCCTTCTATTAATTAACTTGATTTCTATTTTATAGTTTACAGATGGTTTGTTTATGTATTTATTCTGTACTCTACATTTCACCCTGATAACACTAAATTCACTCCCATAATTGAGGAGTGAGGCGATCATTGTCAAGCAACCCAATGTAAATTGGGGTCGAATCTCAAGGAGTAAATGTTATAGACTTAAAACCTATGGGTATTCGAATTACTATAAGGTTACCCAGAATGCTACAGAGAGATACATGTATAATTAAATGAGGGGATTTGCTTCGACACTTTTTCACTACAACCTTTTGCAAGCAATAAGTATGCGATGTCTTTGATTTCAATTCAAGGTTGGAGAATGTTGGGATTATATATCCTTAGAGGTAAAGCATGAGGGATAGTGTTGGTATATTATGAAATTTAGTTGCTAAGTAATGGATAGGCTAGGTCAAAGATTGAGGCCAATCTTTCAATAAAACCCCAACGATTTCACTCATTGGCTCTTTTGAGCACCTAAGAAGTGTGGTATTTGTATAACCACCCAAAACCTCAACCAAGCATCCCTATTTATATGATGAGGCTCTTGATATGATTTATAATCCCTAAAGACTTATTTCTAAGATTATAAAGGGTAGTAAACCATAGGCTTAGTTATTCACCATTACTTTTTCCCCCGATAACCCTCTTTCGAGGATGTTATGGATTACCTAATATTCACCTAAATCCCTTTTTTGAGGATGACAAAGGGTTTCTAGATCTTGCAGCATTCACCCATAAAACTTGTTAGGATATTTGGAGTTTTCATCCATCAAATTCAAACACATAAGCTCAAGCAATGGTGATATCCATACTCAAAAACTAAAATCCATGCAAACACAACAATACCCACACACAATCACACTTTAGTTCAACATAATCTCAAGACTAAATTATTTATCTACTCATGAAGAAATTAAAGAGAAATATTCCATGTGGGTCATTAATAGAACTCATTCTTCACAAATGCAACTAAGAAATTTGAGTATCCAAAATCAATTATAACTCACCCAATTAGGGTTTTAATTTTGGAATCTATCTTCTAAGGTGAGTTGTGACCTAAAGAAAAAGGGTTTTTCTTATATATGGCCTTGGATCCATCTAGAGGAAATTACAAAACTTCCTAGGGCTACACTCCTGTATAACTGTGATCCCGTGAGGTTGTCCATAATCACGATCAACACGATCGCAATTGTTATCCGCGATCGCTCTTTGATGATAAGCTTATCCACCAGCGACTGCGGTCGGTTGTCTGCGACCGCGGTACCTGAGGGTCATCTGTTGTAGGTCCTTTAATGCACTCTTTTGCTCCCTTTGAATAATTTTATTCTCTAATCATACTTTTTCTATCTTTTCAAATCTATATCTACAAAGAGAGGATATTAATGCATTTATAACCTGAGAATGTCTCAATATTTAATAAAATATATTGAGTGATGAAGGATTCAATGACCTTTACGGAGCAATTTTCTGACAACTATTAATACTCTATAAATGATTCACATGTTTACTACAATCTTTCTCTACCTCCACTTATCTCATTGTGCAGAAAATAACAAAATCACCCACCTCAAGTAGTCAACATGCCTCCTCACAAAAAGAGAATTTCCACATACCTAACTACCAAATATGTAACAAGGAGCTTTTAAATGCAAAACTCTCCCCTCACAAAAGAAATCTCAAGGTAACAAGTGTCATTCCATAGGCTTGCCCCTATATTCAATTGCCAAAAGTAAATGTTTTGAGATCTCAAAGGTCTTTCTAGGCTTTTAATATAGGTTTGGGGTATGGTATTATCATTTAAGGATAACATGGCTACACCCTCACCTTGAACATTTATACCTCACTTTAAACTTCCTTTTCCGACTAAGGGCCACTCAACTTTATTTCCTTTCTTTTTGCATGCCTATCCTTTTGCTTCCTTTTTTTTACCACTTCCTTGCTCTTTTGAGCAATTCATCCTTTTATGGGATCCTTTTTTTTTTATAAACAATTACTTTCAACACTTAAGCATATTTGTCACCTTACTAATACTTCATATCCCAAAACTTACTTACTTCGATCATCATTACCCCTAACTTAGGATTTTAGCCTCAAGTTGTATTTTCAAGTTCAGGGAGGGTATGGTTCAAGAAAGGGATAAAAAGGATGGTTCACAGCCTTTAACGTGTTTGTCAAAGGTAAGAAGGCTCAAAGTGGGTACTTGGGATTACAATTATGTACGGGTAGGATTTTAATGCTAAAGTGGTTTCTAAAATCACAATGATGGCCTAAGATCATTTCTCCAACAAAATACAATAAAAATTTGCTTTGAAAGACTACCCGGGCAAGTTTTAGATAACACAAGTATACAAGACATGTAGATTATTATGCTCACACACATGGTATGTGACTGTTGTTAAGGGGGTTCAATTGTTCTACCCACTCGAGACAAAGATGGGGTACTCTCTATTTTTCTATAGTAAAATTTCGGAGTTATAGAAAGAGGGAGAACATTGTCATAAAGTTGCTCACATCCATGCCTTCAAAATCTTGCAATATTTTTCAAACAGAGGAGGTTATTTGCTTATGTGCCCATCCCACGTCGCAACATCCCAAGCTATCATCTTATATTACAAACTATAGTGTGAGAGAACTTCCATATAGTTCTTGAGACGTCACTAATGGGTGTAAATGTGAATCCCAATTATTGATCCCATAGGTACTCAGACTTCTCTTACATTTGTGGTTAAAAAACCTGTCATGACTCATTCATTAAAGAGGAAATAAAATAATAACTCAAGAATAAAGTACCTAATTCGTGCATGTGTAGGCACCGTCAAAGTGTTCGAATATTAAAAACCAAATAAAACTAAAGATTATTTAAAAGAACAAAAAGGTATGCAGGCATATAAACATTACTAATCAAATTCAAATGATCAGTGAAACAATGAATCAGGAAACACCCCCAACTAAATAGGTAGTAGTTTCCCTACTGCTTAAACAATCAAGGATAATAGACAGATAATGGTTCTCCCTAAAACCCTATAAAGGACTGCAATCATTCTCCTATTCAGCATCATCATCAGTCTCCTCGAGATCGTCCAATTACTGCATAAAAAAACTTGAGCAAAAATGTGAGAAAATTTGGGGGTGAAAGATTAGTGCATCATGTAGCTATGGGGTCCTCAATTACAATTGGTAGCCTGCAATTGCATATATGTGGGCTACCGCGATTGCACTTAGGGATCACAATCGTGGTAAATGAGGGTAGTTCTGTTCCCTTATTTTCCCCTATCCATATTTCCTGCTCATCTGAAGCACTCAATAGTATCACAAAATGCATGATTTATTCACATGGAATCTTTCAAAAATAAAATAAAAAGGATACGAGCCATCCTAATGGAAATTGTAGGTTGCCTCCAACACAGTGATTTAGTTATAGTCGTGGTACGACGCTTATTTTCTTTAATTTTTTCAAGGGGTCTACAAGTCCCAACTCTGCTTCATCAATCAACCATTCTACAAGTATTTCTACCTCTTTATTCTCATTATCGGTTAAACTTTTGGGCACGACTCTTTTGCCTTAATGCGGGGCATTTTTCTTCCCAAGCACTCTTCCAAGAGCACTACCTTAGCTTTTTCACCTCCCACCTAATTTTCCAAATCTTGATCATCGCTTTTGGGTTTGGCAATTGGGTCACTAATGAAGATCCTCTTAGGTGTAACATTTAGCCGTGTGAAGATTTATCCTATTTAGGTTTCCTACTTTTTGATAGAGGTTGAATGAGAGACCATAGTTTAATAGAGTGTAAGGAAGTTATCTTTTAATTTACGGACCCTGTTATCCATTCCTTCAACTCAATTCAAATTTCTTCCAAGATTATCCTCCACTCCACATCTATCAGTGTCAATGGAGCTTGAATCCTATCTAGAAGCCCGATAGTGGTTGGGCACAAAATAGCAATATTCATGCTCCCATTCTCTCAAAACTCAACTACTACCTCGATTCATCTAACCTTGATTCCCACATTGCCTGCGATAGGTTGGGTGGGAACCCTTCGAGGGTTTTGCTAAATATCAAATTTCTTTATCATCCTTGCCATGAGCTTTTAATGAAGCAACCATTACATAAATGGTAAGGAGCTCAAGTAGAGTCAAGATCTTTGCCAAGTTTTCCTCTTGCTTATGGCCTCACTTTTGTTGTTCCTTGCTAACCATGGGCTTGGGTTAAAAGATATTGGAAATGTTGTAATCTCGTGTATACCATTGCAAATTTTTATTAGTTACCTCTCTCATTATTTTTGCAGCCACATTTAAATGAAAGTTTTAGAAAGACCCTTTCGATGTATTATTTACCATAATTTGGTTCGAAGTTTCAAGTGCTAGATAGAATATTTGGAGAAGTGTCTTCCCCGAAATCTCGTGGTTTGGGCATTGGGCTAACTTCTGATGAAATCTATCTCACACTTCAAGAAGTGGTTCCCCACTCCTTTGTCTAAAATTCACATTTTCATCTCTTAGTGGATAGAACATAGAGGGATGGGCATATTGGTCTAAGAAAACCTTTGTAAGTTCACTCTATGAAGTGATTGAAGTCGTATAGAGTGAACGAAACCACAACAATGCTCCACCCGTTAGTTAGAATGGGAATATATGGAGTCAAAAGGCAACTTGAGTGGTACATAGAATGTTAAATGGTGTGGACGCCACTAAAAAGTTCCTTAAGTGAACATATGGGCCTTCATTTTCCTGACTCCCATATAGCCCTTTTATTTGCAACACATGAAGCATGGTACTAATCACATGGAACATCCCGCCCCCATGATGAGATAGGATACAATTTTCTCTCGCATGACACCTATCATTTAAGTTGCCCTCTTTCTAAGTATCATCGGATGGTTCCATATGATTAGTGCCTTCACTCATGGTTCCATTTATGCTAGAATTACTTATAAAATTTTCAAAAACAACAAAGAAAATAAAGAGTGAGGCCAATATTTTGGAAGCAATAAGTAGACGATATCTTTGATTTGAATTAAAGGTTTGGAGAAATCTTGGGATTATGTATCCTTAGTGGTAGAGCGTGTGGAATAGTATTAGTATATTATGGAATTCAGTTGCTAAATAATGGATAGGATAGGTCAAATATAATTGAGGCCAATCTTTAAATAAAACCCCAAACAATTTCACTTATTATCTCTTTCGAGCACTTAACAAGTGTGGAGTTTGTATAACCACTCAAACCCTCAATCAAGCATCCCTATTTCTAGGATGATGCTCTTGACATTTACAATCCCTAAACACTTATTTCTAAGATTGCAAAGGGTACTAAACCATAGGCTTAGTTGTTCACCATTGCCTTGTGCCCCGATAACCCTCTATCGAGGATATTATGGGTTACCTAATGTTCACCTAAATCCCACTTTCAAGGACGACAAAGGGTTTCTAGAACTTGTAGATATAACCCATCAAACCCAATTGGATATTAGGAGTTTTCACCCATCAAATTCCAACACATTAGCTCAAGTAATGATGAAATCCATACTCAAAAACTAAAATCCATGCAAACACAACAATACCCGTAAACAATTACACTCTAGCTCAACATAATCCTAAGACTAAATTATTTAGCTACTTATGAAGAAATTAAATAGAAATATACAATGTGGCTTATCAAAAGCATTCATTCTTCATAAAAGCAACTACGAAATTTGAGTTTCCAAAATCAATTACAACTTCCCCAATTAGGGTTTCAAGTTTGGAATTCAAAAACTATCTTCTAAGCTGGGTGGTGACCTAAAGTTAAAGGGTTTTACTTATATAGGGCCTTGGATCCATCTAGTGGAAATTACAAAACTACCAGGTCTACATTTCTGCATAGCCGCAATCACATGAGGTTGTCTGCAATCAAGACCAATGCGACCCAATTGTTATCCGCGATCGATCTCTGATGATCATCTCATATATTAACGATCACAGTCGGTGGTCCGCGACCACGGTACTTGAAGGTCATCTATTATAGGTTCTTTAATGCACTCTTTTTCTCCTTTTGGATCATTTTAAGTTCCAATCCTCATATTTCTATCTTTTATACTCTATATCTGTAAAAAGGGGATATTAATTCTTATATGATAGACTGCTATATTAGCCTTATCTAGTTAGTGTTTCCCCTTTCTTGAGACTATAATTCATTGACTTGAATGGTTTTCTTTGTTGTTTGTTATTCCCTCTTGTTAGTAGGGTGGGTTGGTTGGTGAGTAGATTGTAGAAGTGAAGGATGGTTGGCCTTCCTTGGTTCTATTATGGTTCTTAAGTTGACATTTTTCTACTGCCAATTTCTAAAATGAAACAGTCTATGGCCTAATTTCCTAGTTTATTGAGACTGGAGCATTGGATATCCTTTTCTATAGACTATTCAAATATTGATTAATTTGGGATATGTAATAATTTGGTTAGTCTATTTCCCAGTTGTGGTCTTAACCTTGATATTTGTAGTAAGTCAAGTACTCTTTTCTTTCTACTATATGGTTCCTAATTCAGTTAAGCTTGAATTGGTGTCAATAGGTGAATTCAGACAATTCTTACTAGAATTTTGTGATTTGACTGATTATATCTTAATCATAAAGTTTCTGTCAGTTATGGTTATGCTCGTTGGAAATATTTCAGTTTTGACGCTGACTAGAACTATTGGGGGTATGCCTAATTTCTGAAGGTGAGGCTTATTTCAAAGTTTGGCTTTATTTCAAACTTGTTGCCTCATGTTTTAGATTTTAACTCTTTTAATAGCGATTTTAAAGTTATTTTATATTTTTAAAAATGGGATTCTACTTATAAACAACATTGCTTTGGATAGTTGACATCAAGTAGTTTTGCTTTGATATTGAGATTATAGCTATGGATTATGTAACTTAATTGTAGCCTCATTACCAATATTCATTTTAGTTGGGTATTTACTTATTGGCTTAGTAAGCCTAATCATTATTTATTGGCTTATCTTTTATCATCTCAAATCGATTCTGCTTGATTGATACATAGTCCATGACACATGATATTTTCTATTACTAATTTTGACCTTGGTCCATAGTTTTTGTCAAAATTTTGGATTGCTAGCTCAGTAAGAGAAGTGTGATCAACTTAGACTTATCTTGGTTTCATACTCAGTTTGTGAGACATTCTAGAGAAGATCATTCAATTATGATATTTTGTGCTTTAAGTTTCAAACTATCAGTTTTGATGGACATTCAGACTAGTTATATCCTTGAATAAAGATCACAGGCTTTGATCATCTCTATTTGTGTGTTAATGTAGCCTCTTATGTACTTATTCTTATACTTTCCATTATGGATTTCTTAGAAATTAGCATCAGTTCTTTGAGGTCATTATGATATGATTGTGCTAGTTAGACTGGGATCAAATTTTTTATGATTTATAGTAGATTGAATGTTTGGAATGACAAGGGAATGTTGTATTTATAATTTGGGGTTACTTGCATGGTTTATTCCTAAGATTTACTTTAGCTTGGTTGAGTTTTTACTTGGTCATGCTTGTATAGACGTTATATTAGTGTATTGTTTTTTGGGTTTGCATGCATCAGTCGTTGTTAGTTCAGTTGGAGGCTAATTTGTTGTTGAGGATGAGCCTTTGGTTATTTGGAATGTTAAGTAGGAAATATGGTAAAAAAGTGATAACTTTAGTGAAATCCATTATAAGAATTGTTTCCTCTTAAAGGTTATCTGGGGATTCTTTCTTAGAGAATGCAAGCCTTATAAATCGTCCTTTCAAGCTTTCGAGATCTTCCTATAGACTCATATTTACCAATTAAAGTCATCTTAGTAGTTGATATTTTAATGACCCACCATATTTTATTGATTTTTAAAATTTTTTGGATTTTTAAGGCTACCACAATGGGTATAGTTCATTTATGACTTACCAAAAATATATGTTCGATTATCGAACAATTCCTTTGGATTTAGACTTAATTCCCTAGTTTTGAGCTATTTTTCTATGTAAATGAACTTTCATGGAAATTAATACTGTGTTATCAACTCCAGGACATTGATTTTAGGCTTATGTGACAACTGCTTTAGGTCCAGAGACTTCCAAAATCATTTTGGGTGATTCGGTAGAATTTGGTTAAAATTGAACCATGTTAATTGAAATGGTCTCAGATGAATGTTCATGGTTCCATTGTGTATAGAAAGTCTATTTTGGAATTTTGGATCAATTAATTTGCATACACGAGGTTCTAAATGAATTCTTATCACTCGGTAAGAGTCCCTTGGGACGTAGCAAAACTGTAGTTCTTGTATCTTCTATGACTGGTAAAATGGTTTAGGTATTTCTTTAGCAATGCTAAACAACTTTAGCAGCTTTGGCTAGTTTGATAAGGTCTTCTTTAGCAGTTAAGATCCTCTTTAGAGGATGTTGTTATACTAAACAGGGTGTCACTTTAGTGATCCGTATCATTCTTCATCCTCTGCTAAAGCAGACAATAATTTCTTAATTGGCCAAAAGACTACTTTAGCAACAATTGTTGGTGTTATATCTCCTTCTTAACTTGATTTCTCCCTCATTTATCTTGATCATCTTACTCCATCATTGAGATCTTGGGATGCGGGAAATTACGGGAAATCATTGATTAAAGCTAAGGTAAGTCATCCCAACACTCCTTGGTAATTTTTCATTAATTTCCATATCGAATTCCATCTTTGTAAATTACTAGGTCTTAAATTCATATATGTAAGGGGCTGATTTAGGCCCCAACTTGTACTCTATTTTAGCACACAATTCTTTTCCTTGACCTTGTGAAAAAATCAATTTTGGATATTCATTTATTGAACCTACAAGTCCATTTTAACCTAATTTTGGGCCCGTGGTTATATATAGAAATATGATAATTGTTTCCTATTGAATTTACATAATGAATTTTACATCTTGGAAATAGTTGGAATCGTGGAGAAAAATTAAGCAATTTATAGACTATTCTAAATTATGGTTCGATAATGAGGTAGTCTTTGGTCTAGTTTTCTCAATAAGATGGTGTTCTGCATAGATTCATATTAGGTAAGGATTATTTGATGGGATTATGACTAGTATAGCATGACATAACATATTTAGGAAATTTGGGATGGAAAGTTCACTCGAACCTTAACATAGGCTATTCATTATGGACATAACATCCTACTATCCTTTATTATAAGCATGGTAAACATAGTTTGATTGTAAGGATACTTTAGTATAAGATTTACTGTTAACTGATTAGAATCGGACATCATTCCCCCTATTAGATCCTTTAGTGATTGTATGCCTTTAATAATCATAGTTTAATTTATGAGGATTAATTATTTTAGTTATATACTTTTGGGCCTAACGTTGTGGTTACGATGTCATTAGGACTGTCGTTTTGTATCTTATCCTTACAATGGGCATGATTCTAATTTACAAATGCTTATGCAATTATGGTTCTAATGTTTTGATGCGGGTGATGGCATGCATACTTTAGACGCATTATCATTTACTTAGTTGTACGATTCCAACTAAATTCTTTATCTTACCACTATTTTCAAAAGAGATATTTATTCCCACAGTTCACTTTAATGATGGATTCTTTTACGACAAGAATTGTACCACCTTATTTAATAATTTTTCAGATTTTGAAGTAAATGTACTATTTTGGAAATTTGACTGAGGATAATTCTGATCCATCTACTATTTTTCCACTATAAGTTACTTTGGTTGAAGAAGATTTGACTCTTTCTATACTATTATGATGATTTAGTCCCCAAGTCAATCTCAACCATTGGATTTATAGACTTACAATTTTTTAGTCTTTGTTAGAGTCTAAACTAATATTATATTGATATCGGTTTTGTACTAGATGTAGTAGATCAATGATGATCATTATTGAAATTCCTAGATTGGGACCAAACAATGTATATGGATATCCCAATCCCCTATGTGTTCCTTTGTTCGTATGTAATAGTACTTGAGAAAGACGGATGCAATAGGTACTATCTTTGCAAGTTGTTGAGCTGAAGGGGTCCTAAACACTTGGTACATTTGGCACTCAGATTAGGTATGGTTTATTATTGGTTTATGTTCATTCATGAATTCATATGCATTGTTTATTACAAGTATAATTATTCGATGCTTATATTTATAGGTATTATTAGGGGTTGTAATGGTATAAGCTATGACTGTTGGTTTTTGAGTGCTTGCTTGCACCTTTTAGGCTTATCGATTCCTTTATACGTTATTGTTTGTTCGGACTAGAAGATTACTTCATTGTTGATTATTATGATTAGTTTGTAGTAGGATGATGATGGACTAATTAGTTAGGTTGTCGGTATCTTTTTGATTCCTTTTTCTATCTTACAGTAAGATATGTTATTGTTAGATTATATTATTTTAGTGATTCTTTGTTTAGAAGCCATCATTTTGCTAGTATTAGATTTCCTTCTTTGCTATCATTCCTCAATATGTTTTGTTGGATCCCTTAGCTATTTACCTTTGATTTTACTCCTATATATCTATCTATATATGTGGTATTGCCATATATCCCTTTCTTTCCTTAGGTATTCCCAATGTATACGTGTCATTTGGCCTTATATTATAGCTATATATTCTTATTTTACTCTTGATTTGTGTATTGGCTAGAGATGTACAATATTGTATATTAGTTCCTAAACACTGTTAGAATAGGATATTTTATCCTGATTGTTCCGTTTGAATTATTATGTTTAGTCCCTTGGATAAATGCTTATAGTTTTTGTTCATGCATTACCTCGTAATTATACTTGCATAATCTTTAGAGATCAATCAACCGGTGCCTACTGAGTACCACGTGTTTGGCACTAATGTTATAGCTCTGTAGCCTGCAGATTATAGTACTATTTCTTACCGTTGACGTGTGCATCGTGCGGTGTAGTTTTGGATTGGAGATTTTAGTTTTTCTCCTTACATTCGAAGTATTCCTGCTCTCCTTCCTACTAATAGGACTAATCTCTATTTTGTATTTCAGAGATTGTTTTTTCATGTATTTATTTGGTACTTCATTTTGTACTCCTATTACAACTCTTATACTAATTTCACTAGGTTATATGATTGATTTTATATTAATCTTTTATTTAAATACTTTTTTGTATTTTCTCCTTTTCTTCTGACAATCTATTACTAGTTTTCTTGGACTATGGGTTGGTTTACCTACTGGTGGGTTATAGTTGGCGAAAACATGACTTGAGAAACCACGTTGTGACAAGAAACATGCCAACCATCCCTGAACCTCAAAATCAACATGTAACCTCTGCAGATAGCCAAAATGGTCAAAAACATAGGAATGGAAAATTCATAGATGTAGGTAATTAAAGCTTCTCTTTTACTTCACCTACTATTGAAGATTCTACCCCATTATGCACAATAACCCCCTCTTCAAGAGTATAAAGAAGTAAACCTCTAAATTATCATGTAGGTGTAGATCCTTTGCCATTTTTCGCCATTGCATTGGCTATCAATAAGTGCTTGACATTGTCTTACGACTTAAAGCATAGACTACCATATTTCTTTTCCTTGAATGATACAAGATATCGACATCATAGTTTTTTAATATCTCAATACATCATTGTTATCTTAGATTCATGTCCTTCTACTTAAACATATATTGTAAACAATTATATTCAATATATATATTACCATGAAGCTTAAACAAGTAGTGGCGGTATATCTTTAAAGTAAATACGACTGTTGTTAGCTCAAGATCATGTGTTGGATAATTCTTCACCTGTTGCAATAACTGTCTTGAGGCGCAGGCTATTACCATACATGTCGTATTAGTACACATCCTAGACCCACTCTCATAACATCATAATGCACTATATACCCATAGGTTCTTTCTAGAAGTATAAAAACTGAAGTGGAACTTAACGTATTCTTTAATTCTTGGAAGTTTCCTTCAGAGGCATCATTCGGATGAAACTTGGTTTCTTTATGCGTTAGCTTGTTAGCAGTGAAAAAATAGATGGAAATCTTTTAACAAACCTTCCATAATAACCTGCCAAGCCTAGGAAATTATGAACCTCTTTAGGCATAATGGGTCTTGGTCAGTTCTTCAAGACTTTTATCTTTTGAGAATCAACCTTTATTTCTTCATCATATACAATATGAACCTTGAATACCACTGATTTTAACAAAACCTCACATTTAGAGAACTTTTAATTTAATTTATAATCATAAAGAATCGATAATACCTACTTCAAATGACTAGCTTGGTCCATTTTCAATCTTGAATCCACTTGAATTTCATCGATAAATACTATCACAAACACATCAAAGAATGACTCAAACATTCTATTAATCAAATCATTGAAAGATACTAGTGCATTTATTAGTCCAAATGACATAACTAACAACTCAAAATGGCCATACCATATTCAAAAGCTATTTTAGACATATCTTTCTCATTCTCCCTCCGTTGGTGATAACCTAACCTTGAGTCGATCTTTGAGAAATACCTAACACCTTATAACTTATCAAAAAATCATAAATTCTAGGGAGGGGATATTTGTTCTTAATTTTCACCACATTCTGTTATTCATAGTCTATACACATTCTCAATGTGCATTCTTTCTTGCATACAAATAACTAGGGTATACCACCAAGGGACATATTAGGACTTATGAATTCATTTTCTAAAAATTCTTTTAACTACACATTTAACTCTCATAATTTATTTGGGGCCATTTGGTAAAGAGGGATGGATATAAATTGAGTACCAAGAATCATATCAATACCAGTTCTTGTTTCTCATTTTAAAGGCAAACCTAGAAGATCTAAAGGAAATACATCAAGAAATTCACCTGCCATTGCAATAGATTGAGGAGTTGGTAGTTCTGCACTTGTATCTTACACTCTCACTAGATGACATATGTACCATTTCAACATTATCTTTTTTTCTTTAAAATAATAAATAAACTTACCTCTTTAAACCTCGATATTACTACTCCATTCAAGGACTACATCACTTGGAAAATGGAAATAAATCCCCTTAGTTTGTAATCTACTGCGGCATAACCAAATACAAATAAATCTATAACTATTATAACATAATAATATATTATTTTAATCTCAACAAGGTCAACCAATGTAAAACAATCATAAATAGTTTCTATACAATTGTTATAAACTCTTTTATCTATATTAGGTTCATTTGTTATTAACAAAAGATTGTGGATTTCACAAAATAATCAATAAGGTACCATGCACCTACAAGAAAAAAGCCTAAAAATTAGGTATCTTCCTTGTTTGATTCGAATCTACATCTATATTAGTAGATTCATGGTTGACTTTCTCCTATGTATCTACAAATTTTGCTTTACGTTTCTATTCTAGTAGTTAGCCTCTTGTTGTGCCTATCGGTATAGTATATTTTGATGTCATCTTGGGTATGGATTGGTTACTTTTTTATCATGCTATTCTACACTATTATACTAAGATCAAAACTTTAGCTTTTTTGGTTGTTCAAAGTATTGTTTTGAATGGTGCACTTTATTTAGGTCCCAAGAGTGTTATATCTATCCTTCAATTCATCACTTGTTTAAGAGGAAATGTTTTTCGTAATTATCCTACTTTTATGATACTAGTGATGGTTCACCTCCTTCTTTAAACTTTATTCATATTTTTCTAGAGTTCGTGGATGTTTTTACCATTGATTTTCCTGGTATGACTCTGAATAATGCTATTGACTTTGCTATTGATGTTAAGCTGGGCACTAAGCCCATCTTTATTAATCCTTATAAGATATCCCAATCAAAGTTGAAGAAATTAAAGAATCAATTGTAGGAGTTATAGAATAAAGGATTTTTCTAACCTAGCATATCACCTAAGTGTGCATGTCTTGTTTTTTAAGAATATGTGTATTGACTATCAGTAGTTGAATGAGGTGACGATTATGAATAAACATCCTCTTCTTCATATTAACGATTTGTTCAATTAGATTTAGGGTGTTTTTTTTCACAAATTGATTTGAAGTCTGAGTATCACCAGTTGAGAATTAGAGCTTCGAATATTTTGAATACACCTTTTTAGATATAATATAGTCATTATGAGTTCTTGGTCATATCTTTAGAGTTGACCAATGGCCCAACTATGTTCATGGAGTTGATGAATCAAGTGTTTTATCTATATTTCAACTCTTTTGACATTGTATTTATAGATGATTTCTATGATTTCTCCTAGATTGAGTTCGATCATGATTACCATTTACTAATCATACTTCAAAGTTTAAGATATGAGAAGTTTATACCAAGTTCTTAAAGTATGAGTTTATATTGGAGTCTGTTTCATTATTTGGTCATGTAGTGACCAAAAATGTTATTATGGTTGATCTAGCTAATATTTTAATAGTTTGTGAAAAGTCTAGGCCTACTTTTCATATCAGGATTTTTTGTTTTCTTAGTTTAGCGGGCTACTATCGACTCTTTTTTGTGGTTTTTTTATCTATTACAGCTTTTTTAACTAAGTTGAATTAGAAGAATATTTTTTTAATGTTCCAATAATTGTGAGGTAATATTTAAAATGCTCAAGGATTTGTGGACCTTATCCTCCTATCTTGACTTTGCCCATGAAGGGTGCTTCTTATACCATATTTTGTAATGCTTCTAGCATTCGGTTAGGTGTTGTGTTAATGCTGAAGGGTAAGGTAATTGCATATTCTTCTCATCGGTTAAAGCCCCATAAGAAGAATTACCCTACCCATAATTTGGAGTTATAAAGCAGTTATATTATCTTTTAAGTTTACAGTCACTGCTAATATGAAGTGCATTGTGAGATTTTCTCAAATCATTAAAGCATTCAACGTTTCTTCACCAAATGAGATTGTACTATGAGACAGTGTCGCTGGAATGAGTATCTTAAGGACTATGACCTTACTATTCTTTAATATTCGAGTAAGGCAAATGAGGTTGCAAATTCCTGGAGCCAAGTTGACTATTATGGGTAGGTTGGCAGATATTTTGACCCAAGAGAGGCCTTTAAACTTAGGGTTTAGTTTATAGCTAACCATATGTTTAGGTTTGATATTCTGACATCAGGGTGTGTTTTGTAATTTGTGGAGGCTAGATGTTTATTAATGGAGTAGATTTAGGCTCATCAATTTTACAATGTTTTATTGAGATTGATTTAGTGTACGATGTTGAGTTGTATGGCTAAGGAGGCCCCTCATGATTTTGATCACATATTTATGATTAGAGGCCAAGTTGTGTACTAGGAGTGGGTGATTAGGTATGATTGATATTAGAGTAGGCTCATTGTTCTAGTGGGGTGGTATGAGTAAGAATGTTTTGGATTTTTTTATCTCCTTGCTATGTTTCCAATAAGTGAAGGCCGAGTGTTATGGCCTGATGGTTTGCTTCAAAGGTTACCCATTCCTGAGTTGATGTGGCAATAGATTTGTATGGATATCTTGACTTTGTTGCATCGTACTTCTCATGGTTCTTGTAGAGCTTAGGTCTTTATGAAAACATTGACCAAGTCTAATTATTTCATTCCTATTAAATTCTTCTTCAGTGCTGAGAGGTTGGTCCATATCTAAATTTGTGAGATAATTCTTCTCAATGCTGGACCAGTGTCTATCATCTCATGTAGAGGTTTGTTTTCATATCTAACTTTTGAATGGAATTTGAGGAAAAGTTGGGCACCTGGATAGATCTTATTATAACTTTTCACCCAGACCGATGGTCAATCAAATAGAAGATTATTATTTGGGAGGATATGCATCACTCTTGCATTATGGACTTTAGAGGACTTAGGGAGCAATATCTAGTTTGGCGGATTTTGTGTATCATAAAAGTTTACCATTCCATTATTCACATTTCTCCCTTCGATGCTTTATAGGGTAGGCCTTGTAGTTCCCCTATTGGTTGGCTTGAGGTTTTTGAGATTAGACCGATGGACCTGCCTCATAATACCTTAGATAGATTTCGAGTCATTAGGGATAAACTTTGAGCGACTAATAGTAGGCAGAAGTGATATGCAAATCGTAGACTTTGTTCCTTAAGATTTAGCATTGGTGATCTAGTTTTCCTTCGTGTTTCACCTACAAAGGGTGTAATAAGGGTTAGGAAGAGGGAAAAACTTAGCCCCAACTATATTGGACCCTTTAAGATTCTTTATACTATAAGGGATATAGCTTATGATATAGCATTGCATCTAAATTTATCGATTTTCATCTATTTTTTCATGTTCCCATGCTTTGATGCTATATTTTGAATGAGTCTCATGTGATTCATTGGGATTCCATGCAATTATATAATTGATTGTGATTATCCCCTCTCCATTCTATCAAAGGATGTTAGGCGGTTGCATTGTAAAGATATTCAGGTGGTTAAGGTCTAATATAGACATCAACTTACATATAAGGCTACTAGGTAAGTTGAGTCCATTATGCATTGTAGTTATTCCCAACTTTTTACTAATTCAGACATTTTTCTTACTTTTAATTCAATGAAAAACTAGATTTTTAGTGAGGTATATTAAAAGGGCTTCATTTAGTGAAACTTTTATTTTATGTGATTTAAAATTTACCCCATCCAATATTAATTTTTTAACGCCCTGCAATTTAGGCTACAATATAGACCATGATTTTAATGCGTTGCTAATCCCGAAGACATAAAATCCTATGTCAATACGGCATGTTAATTATGGTGTAGCATGTGAATCCTCTCCAGCTTGAATTTAGACCATAGGGGTCCTTCAACTCAAGGATGAGTTGGAACTATTTTGATCGACTAAGTTTTAGTAGATGTTGTAACATGTGTCAGATTCTATCGACCATAACTCTCTGCATATGTCGAATTAGGAAACTTGCTGCGTGTCAAATGTTAGGTATTCGAGTTAGCTTTCCAACGATACCAATTTACCTAAAATTCGACACCCGAGCAAGAAGTTATGACCTTTTAAAGTGATAAGAGACACCTAACCAATTGCCCATGGCCACTGAAAGCATAGGCGATAGCCTAGGTGGCACCTATGTTAATATAGGCGATAACCTAGGTAGCGCCTATGTGAAGATAGGAGATGGGATGAGCGGCGCCAATGTAAGGGATTCTGGTGAATTAAACAGTCCGTGTTAAGGACAAAGTGGTCCCTTTCCACCCATACTTAGCCCTATAACATGAGATTTAGTTCCAAGGACCCCAAAATACATATTCTTTCATCAAAAGTGCTCAAGATTCTCCTTAGGGTTTCAAAAATAAAAACCCAAATAGTTCAAGACTTGACCATAGGTTTTCAAAGATAATTACATATTTGGATTCATCAATCCGCAAGCTTTAAGAAATACCTATTATCCTTGGAAATAGAGGTACATGGGGTTATCCAAAAATCTCATGGGTGTAGTCTTTATGAACATGCATGCTTTTAAATGGGGGTTTTCAATCAAATGCTAATATCTTTCTTTCAATATGATTTCTAAGTCATTTTGTTTATGTCATAGGAATTGTTTGCCTATATACTTCAATGGTTGAAACCATGCATATGTGATTTGAGATTTTCCATGGAATTTGATAAATATGAATGATAAATTGTTTTCAAATTCCCTTGATAATGTTTTGATACTCCATATTATATTGTGATCAACAAAAGAGAGCATGAATTTGAAATAAATATTGTTCACCACTTGTAAATGATGAAGCACCTTGGTTTTTACATGATTATGCATATATGGATGTGATATTGATGACTTGCAAGTCGGGTATGATGATACCCTACAGAATAGGATACATGATTGAATTAAATAAAATTTGAATGCATTGATTTTACATGAGAAAGGTGGATGCCCAAAGAAGGCATTTGAGACACAAGGGCTCATTGCTGGAATAACGTGTATGCCGACACGGAATATTGGTACCAGGCTAAGCGATCTGTGTACTTGAATTTATGTCATTCCCAAATTGGGACTATAGGTAGGAGCCCGAGCCAAGTTATCTTGGGCACTAGCATTGGGTCGAGACACCATGCTGTATGGTATTGAGTGTCTCTCCCTCACTTATACTCTAATCTCGGTGGCAATCGAGGTTTGACAGTTGGTGTAAATTATGTAGGGTATTCCACCTAGCTCAGTTGCATTTCATTATTGCTGAGAAAACTATTGCATTACACTCATGTGTTTTAAAATGATTTGATACGAAATTGTTTTATAATGGCTCTCAACTATACTTTGTAAAAATATTGTGTTTTGTTTTGATATATCTGTGTACCAGTACTTTTGTACTGACCCCATCCCTTCTCCAACCTCTCAGGTTCAGAGGCCCAGTCTAGGGGTCAAGAGATTCAGTAGAACTTTCAGACAGAGCTGTAGAGACAAGTGGTGAGCCTTCTATGTTTCGGAAGGTCTTATGTCCTGCAGTCCTTTTATCTTGTATTCAGTTTTTGGGTCTACTGGGGGCCTTGTCCCACCAGTTTTCAGATAGACATTATTTCAGTCATGTAGTAGAGATTTCGCAGACGGTTTTAGAGATGTTGATTTAGTTTGTGGGACACTATTCCCCATTTTCAGTTTTATATGATTCTTGACCATGTTTTCGTTATATTGTGTTTCTTCTGCATTACTTTAATCATATGAATTAGATACATGATTACTAGAAAGATAGGGGTGTTTTGGGTATCTATGGTTTGAAATGCTCATCACGGCCAGGCCCTAGTTTGGGTCGTGACAAACTTGGTATCAAAGCATAGTTCATGGTCCCAGGGTATCTGCAAAATCACGTCGGGTAGAGTCTTTTTTATAGGTGTGTAGCGCACCACACTTATAGGCAGAAGGATGCTAGGCGTTTAGGAAATATTTCCCTGCTTTGTGATTTAGTTCGTGCTTCAGAGTCTGAACTATCCCCTAATCAATGATCACTTGTGTTTCATAAACATAGTTATGCCTTCATGTCATATCGTCGATCGGAATGCTCAGGCAGATGAGGTCTGTCTCACCCATGGGATGCGGACCCATAATAGGGCTCACACTCTAGAATTTGTCCCTACTTTGGGAGTCCCTCCAGTCCCTACCAGTCCACCTTAGGCTCCGCGGATTAATGTCAACCATCCTCCAACTGCTTAGGGAGATATTTCAAATGGAGAATTTAGATAGTCTATTCATATGCTGACACAGTTGGTAGCCAACCAAGCTCAATGATCAGAAGATGTTGGGTCTGCATCTATTATATCTAAGGCTACTCGAGTCGGACATTTCATGAAGATAAACCCACCTAAGTTCACTCGCACCAAGGTGGAGGAAGATCCAAAGGAGTTCATGGATGAGATAGAAAAGATCTTTAAGGTGATGCATGTGGATGAGGTTGAAGGGGTGGATTTTGCAACCTATCAGCTCAAAGACATTACGACTCAGTGGTATGCCGACTGGGAAGATGAAAATGGTGGAAGTGTTGAGCCCACAGTTTGGGTCGAATTTGTGGAAGCTTTCCTTGATCGATTCTTTCCTCTAGAGTTGAGAGAGGACAAAGCGAAAGAGTTTATGAATCTGAAGCATGGCAGTATGAGTGTCCAGGAGTACACTTTAATGTTTAATAAACTAGCCCGCTATGCACTAGAGTTGACTAGTAATATGAGGGCCGGATGAGGAAATTTGCATCTGGCCTTGCTGATGACCTGGTACTTGAGTGTCAGGGGGCTATGTTGAATAAGGAGTTAGGCTTTGCTCAACTGACTATTCATATACATCAAGTGAAAGAGAAGAAGAAAAAGATTGTTGAATCTAGAGAGAAAGACAGACAGGTTAAAAGAGCCAGATCTGCGGACCAGCACCAGAGTCAGCCACAGAGTGGTGACTGGGGTAATAAGTGGTTTAAGCAGAAGAATTTTTGGAATAATGCACAGTCAGCAACCAGCGCCCCAGCACCCAGACCACCGACAGACAGATAAACTCAGAATTTTCAGACTCCTCATGGGTCCAAAGCTCTAGGTACACAGTCTCAGGGCAGTGTGGCCCAGCAACATTGTACTCGTCCACGGTGTGAGGTTTGTGGAAGGAATCATCTAGGGAAGTGCTGGTTTGAGGGGAGAAACTGCTATACTTGTGGCAAAGTAGGTCGCCTTCAAAGAGATTGTCCTTCTGCTGGAGGAAATGCGGGGGGGAGAGGGGGCTAAGTCCCAAGCCGCCTCTATAGTTCCTTTTCCTAAGAGTGCCCCTTCAGCTGCCGAAAGCAGTCGCAACCGGTTATATTCTTTGACTAACCGCCATTAGGCGGAAGCTTCACCGGATGTTGTCACCGGTATGTTATGAATCTTTTCTCATGATGTTTATGTATTGCTTGATCCCGAGTATACTTTATCTTATGTGACCCCTTATATGGCTTTTGGTTTTGGGTTTGAGCCTGAAGTATTGTAGAACCCTTCTCTGTTTCTACTCTTTTAGGTAATTCTGTTGTTGCTAACAGGGTATATAGAAATTGTGTCATGTCTATTCATAGTAGGCAAATAGTGGCAGACCTTATAGAACTGGATATGATAGACTTTGATGCCATCCTTGGGATGGACTGACTCCATTCATGTTATGCCACCCTTGATTGCAAAACCTGAAAGGTCACTTTTTCTTTCCTGAATGAGACACCAATTGTATGGGCAGGGAGTTTTGTGGAACCTAGAGGTCACTTTATCTCTTATCTTAGAGCCCGAAAGCTTATCTCCAAAGACTGTGTGTACCATCTAATCCAAGTAAAAGATTCAAAGGTTGGAAACCTTCCTCTGCAGTCAGTCCTTATAGTGAATAAATTCCCAAAAGTCTTTCTTGAAGATCTCCCAGGGATACCCCCTGATAGGGAGATAAATTTTGGCATTGATGTATTGCCAGACACTCATCCTATTTCTATTCTGCCATATAGAATGGATCCCGCGGAACTAAAGGAGTTAAAGAAACAGCTTGTAGACCTCCTAGACCAAGGTTTTATTCATCCTAGTGTTTCCCCATGGGGTGCACCCGTGCTCTTCATGCGAAAGAAGGATGGGTCCCTTCATATGTGCATAGACTACCACCAGTTGAATAAGGTCACGATTAAAAATAAATATCCCCTTCCTAGGATTGACGACCTTTTTTACTAGCTTCAGGGTGCCAAGTGTTTTTTCAAAAGTAGATCTTTGTTCGGGTTATCATCAGTTGAAAGTTAGGGATTCAGTCATACCCAAGACAGCCTTCCGAACTCGATATGGTCACTACAAATTTCTAGTCATGTCTTTAAGGTTGACTAATGCCCCTGCAACCCTCATAGATCTTCAGAATAGAGTATTCCATCAGTTTCTTGACTTGTTCGTCATTATATTTATTGATGATATTCTGATCTATTCTAGGAGTAAAGAGGATCATGTCAATCACTTCCGAATTATTCTTCAGACCCTTAAGAATCATCAGCTGTATGCTAAATTTTCTAAGTGTGAACTTTTGTTAGATATTATTGCCTTCCTGGGGCATATTGTGTCCAGTGACGGGATAAGTGTGGATCCGTAAAAAGTTGAAGCAGTGAGAAAATGGCCCAGACCCATGACTCCAACTGATATTCAGAGCTTCTTGGGTTTGACGGGGTATTACAGAACGTTCGTAGAGATTTTTTCTTCCATAGCTGCTTTGCTTACTAAACTGACTCAGAAAAAGATGAAGTTTGTGTGATCTAACTTATGTGAAAATAGTTTTAAGAAATTGAAGGACAAGCTGACCACTTCTCCTATTTTGACCCTTCCCGAGGGTATAGATGATTTTGTGGTTTATTGTGATGCATCCCGTGTGGGACTTGGTTGTGTATTGATGCAGTGTGGTAAGGTGATAGCTTATGCATCTAGGCAGTTAAAGGTGCATGAGTGCAATTACCCCACTCATGACTTTGAGTTAGCAGCCGTGGTGTTTGCACTTAGAATCTGGAGGCACTATCTTTATAGAGTGCATATTGATATTTATACTGACCATAAATGTTTGCAGTATGTTTTTTCACAGAAAGAATTGAACCTCAGGTAGATGCTTTGGATGGAGCTTTTGAAAGACTATGATATGAGTCTGCATTACCATCAGAGCAAGGCAAATGTTGTAGCCGACGCCCTCAGCAGGTTGTCTATGGGAAGCCTTTCTCATGTAGAAGAATGAAAGAAAGAGATGGTGAAGGATATTTACCGCCTTGCAAATCTGGGAGTGGGACTCTTGGATTCTGAAGATGGAGGAGTGATTGTTCATGAGCTAGCTAAGTCATCTCTTTGTGCTGAAGTTAAGGAGAAGCAAGTTGAAAATCCCATCTTGATGCAAATCAAGAAAGATGTGGGTCAACAAAAGGTTACGTCATTTAAAATTGGTGGCGGTGGTATTCTGAGATTTCAGGGTAGGTTGTACATTTCGAATGTCGATGGGCTACGGGAAAGAATCCTTAATAAGGCGCATACTTTGAGGTATGTCATTCACCCAGGCTCTACTAAGATGTACCATGATCTGAAAACCTTGTATTGGTGGAATAACATGAAACGTGATGTTGCTGATTTTGTGTCCAAGTGCTTGAACTGTCAACAAGTAAAGGTAGAACACATGAGGCCAGGTGGTACTTCCTAAGAGATATCCCTGCCTTTATGGAAGTAGGAGATGATAAATATGGACTTCATTACAGGACTTCCGAGATCCCAAAACCAGTATGATTCTATGTGGGTGATTGTAGATCGGTTGACCAAGTCAGCGCACTTTTTGCCTTTAAGGACTAATTATTTAGGAGAGGTTTATGCTAAGATTTTCATTGAGGAGATAGTTCGATTGCATGGGGCACCAATGTCTATTATATCCATTAGAGGTACGCAGTTTTCATCTCAGTTCTGGATATCTTTTTAGAAGGGTTTAGGTACACAAGTGAATTTGAGCGCAGCTTTCCACCCTCAGACGGATGGGCAAGCTGAGCATACTATTTATACCCTTAAAGATATGGTGAGGGCATGCGTCATTGGTTTCAAAGGTATTTGGGTAGATCACCTGCCACTAGTTGAATTTGCTTACAATAATAGTTACCATGCCAGCATTAAGATGGCCCTTTTTGAGGCTTTGTATGGAAGGAGATGTAGGTCTTCGATAGGATGGTATGAAGTGGGTGAGACTCAGATGTATGGGCCTGGTCTTGTTCATTAGGCGATGGAGAAAGTAAAACTCATTAGAGAAAGACTCAAGACTGCTCAGAGTCATTAGAAGTCCTACGCCGATGTTCGGAGAAGAGAACTAGAGTTTAAAATTGGTAATTGGGTATTTCTCAAGGTTTCTCCTATGAAAGGAGTTATGCGGTTTGGAAAAAGGGGTAAATTGAGCACTCGTTATATAGGGCCATATCAGATTTTGAAAAGGATTGGTACAGTTGCCTATGAGTTGGAATTGCCTGCAAGTTTGGGTTCCATTCATCTGGTATTCCATGTATCCATGTTGAAGAAATGTATTGTAGATCATTCTATGGTATTGCTAGTAGAGGGTATCAAAGTGACAAAATCCTTGTTTTATGAAGAAGAGCCTGTTGAAATTTTAGATTGCCAAGTTTGAAAGCTGAGAAGAAAAGAGATAGCCTCAGTAAAGGTACTGTGGAGGAATCAAAAAGTCTAAGAAGCAACTTGGGAGTCAGAAGATGACATGAGAATAAGATATCCCAATTTGTTTGCTTCGATGGAGGAGGAGACAGAAGGTACTATTCTTATCATATCTTTCCTAGTCCTTTATTATGCCTGAAATCGTGTCTATCTGTGTCCCACATCATCATTCGGCAATGAATGATCCTAAGGAGGGGATAATGTAATGCCCCGCAATTTGGGCTACAATATAGACCATGATTTTGATGCGTTGCTAATCCCGAAGCCATAAAATCCTATGCCACTATAGCATGTTAATTATGGTGTAGCATGTGAATCTGCTCTATCTTGAATTTAGACCATAGATGTCCTTCAACTCAAGGACAAGTTGGAACTATTTCGATCGACTAGGTTTTAGTAGACGTTGTAAAATGTGTCAGCTTCTATCGATCATAACTCTCTGTATATATCAAATTAAGAAGCCTACTACTTGTCAAATGTTAGGTATTCAAGTTAGCTTTCCAACGATACCAATTTACCTAAAATCCGACACCTGAGCAAGAAGTTATGACCTTTCAAAGTGATAAGCAATGCCTAACCAATTGCCCATGGTCACTGGAAAGCATAGGTGATAGCCTAGGCGGCGCCTATGTGAACATAGGCGATAGCCTAGGCGGCGCCTATGTAAACATAAGCGATAGCCTAGGCGGCAGCTATGTGAAGATAGGTGTTGGGATGGGCGGTGCCTATGTAAGGAATTCTGGTGAATTAAACACTTCGTGTTAAGGACAAAGTGGTCCTTTTCTACCCTTACTTAGCCCTAAAACATGAGATTTAGTTCCAAGGACCCCAAAATACATATTCTTTCATCAAAAGTGCTCAAGATTCTCTTTAGGGTTTCAAAAATAAAAACCCAAATAGTTTAAGATTTCACCATAGGTTTTCAAAGACAATTACATATTTGGATTCATCAATCTGCAAGCTTCAAGAAACACCTATTATCCTTGGAAATAGAGGTACGTGGGGTTATCCAAAAATCTCATGGGTGTAGTCTTTATGAACATGCATGCTTTTAAATGGGGGTTTTCAATGAAATGTTAATATCTTGCTTTCAATATGATTTCTAAGTCATTTTCTTTATGTCATGGGAATTGTTTGCCTATATACTTCAATGGTTGAAACCATGCATATGTGATTTGAGATTTTCCAAAGAAGTTGATAAATATGAATGATAAATTATTTTCAAATTCCCTTGATAATGTTTCGATACTCCATATTATATTATGATCAACAAAAGAGAGCATGAATTTGAAATAAATACTGTTCACCACTTGTAAATGATGAAGCACCTTGGTTTTTACATGATTTTTCATATGTGGATATGATATTGATGACCTGAAAGTCGGGTATGACGATACCCTACAGAATACGATACGTGATTGAATTAAATGAAATTTGAATGCATTGATTTTACATGAGAAAGGTGGATGCCCAAAGAAGGAGTTTAAGACACAAGGGCTCATCGCTGGAATAACGTGTTTACCGATATGGAATATTGGTACCAGGCTAAGTGATCTGTGTACTTGACTTCATGTCATTCCCAAATTGGGACAATAGGTAGGAGCCTGAGCCAAGTGATCTTGGGCACTACCATTGGGTCGAGACACCATGTTGTGTGGTCTTGAGTGTCTCTCCCTCACTTATACTCTAATGTCAGTGGCAATCGAGGTTTGACAGTTGGTGTAAATTATGTAGGGTATTCCACCTAGCTCAGTTGCATTTCATTATTGTTTAGAAAAACTATTGCATTAAACCCATGCGTTTTCAAATGATTTGATACAAAATTGTTTTATAATGGCTCTCAACTATACTTTGTAAAAATATTATGTTTTGTTTTCATCTCTCTGCGTGCCAGTACTTTTGTGCTGACCCCTTCTCTCTCCAACCTCTCAGGTTCAGAGGCCCATGCCTCCTTTATTCTTCATCATCCGAGCGATCGGAGTTTTCTCCTTTCAAGATATGTCAAACCAAAAAGTTGGGCCAGTTGGGGATTGGGGGACATTCTTGATCCCTTCCACAGGTTCTATGTCTATAACCTGGGACATATCAGCAAAAAAAATCTCCCGATGAGCGGCGTTTGCACTTCTCGGTGCTACGAGAGAGGAGCCTCTTCGGTTGCAGGAGAGAAGCGACCACAGATTGGATTTATGACGACATGGGAGCTCCGATGGTGCTGAAAGAGATCATAAAGAAGAGCAAGAAAACTCAAAGCATTAGGTCTCCCATTAGGGCAAGCATCGATAGCAGCTCGACCTTATTAAGAAGAATAAGCCTGATCGGGCCAAACGGTACATGAGAAGTAAACACTGTCATCGCACTGTCCAAAAGAAGAAAAGAAGAAGGGTCAAAGTGAATTTCGTTACTTTGCTTCTCTTGTTTTGAATGGAAAAATGAGAAGTGTCTAGGGGTCAAGAGATTTAGTAGAACTTTCAGACAGAGCTGTAGAGACAAGTGGTGAGCCTTCTATGTTTTGGAAGTTCTTATGTCCTGCAATACTTTTATCATAATTTAATTTTTGGGTCTACTGGGGGCCTTGTCCCAGTTTTCAGATAAACATTGTTTCAGTCATGTAGTAGAGATTTCGCAGACGGTTTTAGAGACATTGATTTAGATTGTGGGACACTATTCCCCATTTTCATTTTTATATGATTCTTGACCATGTTTCTGTTATATTTTGTTTCTTCTGCATTACTTTGATCCTATGAATTAGATAAATGATTACCAGAAAGATAAGGGTGTTTTGGGTCTCCATGGTTCGAAATGCTCGTCACGGCCAGGCCCTAGTTCGGGTCGTGACAACTTTGTGACTTTTCAGGGGTGTGGTGATCATTTGTATTATTACCAATGTATTATGGTGTGATTTGCCATTTTTTAGGTTAAAATGGCTTTATGGTTGACTTTGGTACTTTCTTTGTTATGTGCGTTTGATGAAAAAATGTACTGCAGCAGCAGATCAAGAATGTAGGTTTTGGGTTAGTAGTGTAGTTTGTGTGATTTATGGATTTTAAAACTTATTTTGTCCCTCAATTTCAAACATTGTGAAAATTGGCCTCGGGTGTCAATCTTGTGAAAATGATTTCTTTTTAAACAACTTATACTGTAGTTATGTCTAGAACTTTGAATTTAGTCTAGTAGCATATATCAATTTAATTATCGAGATTCCGAATGAATCTTTAGGCTCCCATAACAAATTTGGGAAAAATACCAAGTTTTATGGTGCAACACCAGCTAAAACGGTTGCTTAACATACCAATGGTCCCCTTAACTAGACAAGTGATGTGGTCCAGCCATTTAAGCAACTACCTGGTCTATTAAGTAATCATAGCTGGCCACCCATAAAAAGTTAATATTATCTATTTTCCACCATTCTTTACACTTTTACATTCATGTTTTAGTGTTTTTGGGTGATTTCATTCAATTTACTTCGATTCTTGTCATCTAAACCTCGTTAAGACATGATTTCAACCCGTTTACACTTGGATTTTTTATGGCTAGATTAAATTATATGTAATGTATTTATGAATTACAATTTCGGTTTAACCCTATATTTTCAAAAACCTCTTTCGGGGTTCATTTTGACCCCAACTTAAAATAGACAATATGGGTATCGTTGTATTCCTTTTGAGCTGTAGATTCTATATTTGTTTGTTTTAGTTGGTTTTAAGGGCATTCAAGAGTGGAAGGCTTCATATTGATGTCTTTTGGATGGGGTTTTCTTTGTTTAAGGTTGGTTATGTCTTAACTTATTCAAACTAGGCAAGGTAGTTAATCCTGATATAAAAAGTATGTTGTAGGTATGGGTATTGATCATGGAAATGGTTTTATTACTATTATGTGCCCGTGTGGGGGGATGTTTGTCGTGATTGGTTTTTTGAGGCATTATTTTCTATGTGTGACCCGTGTGGGGGTCTTAATGATGTTGTTCACTTTTTTATAGGTATTTGGTTGTTTTCTTCCTAGTGGAAATGCTGACGTTGGGATTTATGTGGTATTAATGACATATTACTTCCATATCTCACTACAATGGTATGTGAACTATATTTGATGAGGGGAGTTTGGCTTATTGAGTTGATCTTGGCTCACATGCTTGTGTATTGGTTGTATTTAAAATTCTCATTTTTGTTTGGTTGTGAGCATTACATCATCATATCATATTTACATTCATGAGGCATTGGTACCACAATGGAAATACTAGTTCTTTGACAAAATTATGATACCTTTTAAAACCCTTTATCGAAGATCAAGTACTGGAGAGGAGTTATGGAGCTTGTATTAGCATTGGTATTGGTATTGGGTATCATAATGTATCTTAGGTCTGAAACCCGCATGGGTCCTGCCTCAGGATAAGTGCTCAATAGGTGTATATGGAGGTTGTGCGAAAACCTTAGACTTAACACACCATCATCATCATTACTATTACAATTCTCATTGCATTTAATACATTATGGACCCTCTGTGTTGTAAATTCATGTTTAATTTGATGGATATCAATTCGATGTTTTTTTTTTGAATTTGAACTTGTTATATCTGCTTGTATTTAAAATTATTAGTGGAAACGGTGTGGGATACTATTTTCTACTTGCAAGTAATGTGTCTATAGCGTGTATTTTGTATACCTCATTTTCTACTTTGCTAAGTTGGCCAATGATACCTACTTAGTGCAAGTTGATCGTACTTATCCCTTCTGTTCCCTTTCAGTGTAGATTCAAGTACGATTGCATTGGACGACTGCTAAGTACTGGTCGTAATTTGATACTTTTGAGGTAGTGGTTTCTCTATGCTTCTAGAATCAACTGCCTACCATATCCGATCTAGTTTATGACTTCTTTAGTATTCGACGACATACTTGTATCCCTTTTTTAATTATATATTGTATTTTTTGACTTTGAGTTGTATGTAGATTATTCTTACACTGTAACAACAGGTTTTGGGATAGCTTTATGTATGTATGGTTTGGCTTTATTCTAGAAATCTTTCCTTGGGAATTTATTGTTTTTTATCATTCGTATCGATTTATGTGATTGGTTTATTTGTCACGGCATAGTCGTTATAAGTTCCATTATGACACTTGTTTTTGGGTCATAAGAACAATGATTATTTCGAGATATACAGTTATCACAAAATATTAGTGGGACAACTCCCTCACAGAAAATAATAAGCTTAATGCTACCACTATTACTCAAGTAATTAAGACAGATTGCATGACTGTAATCAGCCACCACATCATTTTATTATTTTCTGCTCCAAAGTTTTCAGCCTTCCTATATCTATTACAAGTGTTTAATTACTTGCCAGAATTGTCAGTTTTGTTATCAGACGGTTCATTTGAATTTTAGGATCAATCCCCTATTTTGGATCTTTCGTTGCTAAGGAATCTTTCTTGGACCAAATCTCCTTCTAATAATCTCGGATTTGAATTACAACTATGCTAAGGTACAAAATCTTGATATTAGGTCAAGGACCTTTGACTCAGGTCTTGGGGCTTTCATATAAGTTTTGGATTATTTACTTGATTTAATAAACAAAACTATCATTGTAGTACAAAAATTGAATAAAAATAATCTAAAATGATAGTTTGAATATTTTTGTTAAGTCCAGAATGCTCAATTTTGTATGGTACCATAATTCATATGTACACAGGGTTCCAAATGAATCTCGAGCACCAAGGCGGACTTCATTTAGGCTTAGCAAAATTTGTGTGCCTAATATTAGTGTGACCGCTAGTATTTGTTGAATCAATATTCACATTAGCGACCCTGATTCGCTAAGAAGCCTTAGTTACTTGGATGAGATCAATATTAGCAGTCAAGGTCCGCTTTAATGGAAATTGCTTTAGCAGATATGGTGCCTCTTTAGTGTTCTCCACCTTTCCTAACTCTACGCTTAAGAGGTCAGCGGTTGCTTTAGCAGTAACTTCTTAAGCACCCAAGTGATCGCTTTAACGGCAAGTGCGAGGGATAAATCTCCCTTATTCAATCAATTTTCTATTTATTTTTCTTAAACCTTTCCTCTAATTTTTAGATCTTTGTGTGCGTAAAGGTGTGTGAAATTATCCATTGATGTTAAGGTAAGATAGTTTAACACTCCTTGGTCATTTCCATTATTTTCCCATAAAATTCCATCCTTTTTCATTGCAGATTCCTAGAATTTAGATCTTAAACTCCAAAACCTTATGGGCTGATTTAGGCACCCATTTATACGTCATTTGAACTGAACTTTTAAGCATACACTCCTAGTACTTCTAGAGAACTCATGATGGATTCAATTTTTAAATTTCATTTCCCATTATTGATCCAATTTTGGCACGGAGTTTTATATTGCAATATGGGTATCATTTTACTTCATTTAATGTGTATATTATTAATTTGATAGTGTTATGACATGTTTAGACCTTGGAGCAAAGATGAGTGGTTTTGTGGATGATTCATGAATTATGGTTCCATATCAAATTAGTCTTTGGTCTACTTTTCTCTATTATAAAATATAGTATAGATTGCATGCTTGGTATTGATTATATGATTGGTTTATGAGTAGTATAGTAATTACTCTCTAGGTTATTTCCTTGATTTCCATGTATTTTTGGAATTTTCAGCCTTCCTACAATGACTACAGGCCATTTATGATTTGTTGGAACTATCAGTTCGATGATCGGATAATTCATTTAAATTTTAGGCTCATTTCCATGTTTTAGATCTTTTGTTGGTTAGGATATTGTATCGGACAAAAACTCTTGGTAGATGACCTCAGATGGAAATTTAGATTGTTCTAGCACCTCCAGAATATTATTTTTAGGCTAGGTAGACCTTTGGTTCAGGTCCCAAGGCACCTGAGAACATTTTGACCTATTGGTTGGAAAGTTGAAAATTTTGAAATATGGGTGCAGGACACACAATTGGTTTACAATACTTTGGATGGAAAGTCCAACTTCACCATTGCATTCAAAATATTAAATTTAGTGTGGTTACATAGTTCATTTGTGTAGAACAGGATCCAAGAAAATCTTGAGGCCTTGGTGGATTTCTAAATTTCTATTGATAGCTGGTGTCTCTACAATTGCACCTATGTGTGCAGATGAGATAGTTCGATTGCACTAAAGGTTGTTTCAATCGTAACACCTTCTCTGGATGCTAGGGTGTGCAATTCCACACCAAGATGTGCGATTGCAACACCTGATTAATTGAAGGGGTAAAAATAGACCCCTTAGGTCGCGAATTAGCCCATTTCTTATCCATACCTTGAGGGAAAATGCCTTAAAGAGTGTGGTAACTCAACATTGAGATTTGTGGGTAACTTGGGATCTTGACTAGCATCTATTTTTGCAACTATCTTCCTATTTGAGGTACGATTTCATCCCTTTCAAAGTGAATTTTCTTGGTTCTTATCCAAATTCCCATATAGCTTGAGGGCTTAATTTTAGCCCCAAATTAACTTTGTTTTCATCCATTATTTTGAGTTATGATTCCTTGAGCATGTATGAACATTGGCTAGGTCTCGAAAATGCTTTTTCCGTCAATGGAACCCATATAAGTATTTGGGTGTGATTTATTGTCACAAATCACAATGGTGCAATATGGGTATTGTTATTATCGTATTGATGATTTGATTACTTTTCTTATAGCATGATTATATTTCAAGATGGGAAGTAAAGACAGAAGTTGGGGATGATTCAAGGATTTGCGGTTTGGCTCCGTGGTAGGCTTCTGTCAACTCTTCTTTGTAAAATGATGCATGCTATATATTGCATGTGTATGTGATTCTTATGATTTATTATTGGTAGAATGACCTCATTTTTCTTTTTGAAGGTTGGGGATTGGATGAGGGTTTTGACCCATAAAGTGAAATGCTTATTACACTTTTAAAACCCTATTGTCCCTCTATTGATTGAACTAATTCGTAGAATTGGTATGATTTAATACTAGGATATAGATGTGTTTTAAGTATTGAAAGCATGGTTCACATGATTAAACTTAATTGGAATATTCTAGAGATCTTGATACTATAATTTAGGTAGAGTTGACTTAATTGCTCATGTTTCTAGGTGGAGTTCCTATCTTAGGATTAATTATGGATTACGTACAATACAAAAGTCAATTTAGATACCTTATCCTAGTCTGGGGTAGAAACTGCCTAAATATAAAATTCGAGGATTAGAAGTGGGTTCTTCCGACCAAACATAGGCCAAAACTTGGATTAGCCCATATGGACTAGCATAGTAGACGTAGTTAAGACTATTGAGCCTTTATTATAAGGTTACTTTGTGACTTGATAAATGGTGATGGTTTTTCCCCTGAATTATTATTTATGGCCTATAAATGTGAGATACCTCATTTATATGATATGTGCCATAGTTATGATATATAGCCTATAGATATGATATTTCTCTTAGATATGTTATGGCTTATTGATATGAGAAGGCTTACAAATTTGATTATCGATATGAGTTACGGATAGGAATGTGGGCCTAAGGATTTGATTATGATCTTGAATTATTACGTACATATTATTTGGCCAAAGGCCGTATTATGATATTGGCTGGAAATCTGAGAAGTGCTTATCCATGTAAGGGATGTGGATATAGTTTATGAAAATTGATGCTTATTATTCCATTGTTTGAATACTAGTGATTGCATGCATAGATTTGGCACATTCATAATCATTACATCATTAAAATATGTTATTTTAATAAAAATATTATAAGCCCCGCAAAATCCTAATCTTAACTCAGACCGTTGAAGCTTGTTAAGGGGTCCTACATTTAGAAAATTTCAGCTAAGTGTTCACACTTAGTGTTATTTTAGCCTTCGTAGGTTGGCGAATCTATTTCACGACCCTTATGACCTTTAAATATCGAGTTTTAGGTTAATTCACGATCATCAATGTCTGTGGTTGTTCTCCGACAAGTTTCAAATTTTTTGGACTTCATTCAAAACACATTCGGAAGCTTAAACTAGTGGATCGATGCAATCTCAAATCACCCCATCGCCCATGACATCAATGAGTATTTTCCCCCACTCCCTGTGTTAATTCTAGTGAAATGATGCAAACTCGACATAGCACGTTGGCCATTGTGTTGATCCCAATGACATGGTGCGTCGTTCTGCATGTCGCCAAATCAATTTTCAGTCATTAGAAAGACATGTCCTCAGGGGTAATTGGGTCTTTTCCCACCTTATGTTCGACCCTAAAACAAAAACTTAAGCCCCTTTAGAGGCAAAATTCATTCCTTATTAAGAATTTACTCAAGTACAATAACCCTAGGAGATCAAATTTCAAACTCAATGCTTAAAATTTCACCATCATTCTTCAAGAATTTAGCAACCAAGGTATGGGAAGTGTTCATCCAAGGGGTTCCTTCCAACCTTGGAGATCAAACAAATATTTCTAAATACTAGTTAATTGATTTCATGGATTTTATGTTGGATATTGAATGTATTAATGATTATGATGTTAATGGTGATCTAATTCCTTGATTTGTCCTAAGTTCATGCAAACTAGTGTAATTGTGAATTGAATTTTGTGAACTACATGTCAAACTCTTGAATTGGAAGTTGAATGTAGAATCGATGATATTACTACATGTTTATTGATTCTGTGAATTGCTACTAAAGTCATGTAGTGATTTACTTTTCATGCTATCGAGTCCTAGGGGTATTTAATACCCGATAATTTAGCTTCTTACCTTAAGCTAGTGTCATTATAGAATAATCTCAGTCATGTCATGATCAGTAGTACTCTTAGTCAGTTATAGAACTCAGGAAAAACTCAGTAGACTCAGTATTAGTCCAGTGTAGTTTAGTATCCAGTTCAGACCTCAGTAAATTAAGTCAGTTAATAGAATTCAGTAGTGTTCCATCATTCAGTGGAACTCAGTGAACTCAGTTCAGTTCAGTTAGACAGTATAATCACTAACAGCTTAGTCAAGCCTAGTATTAACTAGGAATCAGTTCAGTGTCTATTCAGTTGGGAGTAGGATTCAACACAAAGTGAACCTAGGGATGGGGGCATTCCTGCAAGCAGAGGGTTTTACCCTTAGTAGCAATCCGTACATTACAGAACTTCATAGCTAGCGTAGGTTGAGATATCTTTCTGCCAGACTAGGATTGATACACCTTATACAAGTTTTCCAGCCAGCGAGGGTTGATGAAAGAGCTTCCTGTTAGAGAGGGTTAACTCATAGTTATCTTTTCTCGTGGCACGACACTTATACCCTTCTAAATGAGGTTATAGGTTGGACCCCAATCTATTCAGGAAGAGGCATGTCGATTAGATAATTACCCTTCACAGTCTTAGTTTCAGTCTTCAAATTAAAACTCAGTTCAGTTATACAAAAATCAGGACTGTCAGACACAGTCACTTAGTTCAATACGAAACTTAGAATAGTTCCACAGAATCAGGATTGTCAGGTAGAGTCACTCAATTAATAGTAATACAGTATTAGTAAACTTAGATATCAGTAAATAAGTAATTTAGAACTCAGTATCTAGTGTTATCATGACCTTAGTTACAATTTCCGTATTCATACGTGTACTCTCATTCAGTTATACTCATGTTGTTCAGGCAGTATTGTTCTTGAATATGAACCCATGCATCTCACCCTACCTCACTTAGCATACTAGTTCAATCAAAGTACTGACGTATACCTTTCTTTTGCACTATGATGTCTTATATCTTAGGTTCAGATGCACGACCTCCCAATCATTCTTAGCAGCCCGATCCATCAACAACACTCTAGTGGTGATTCCTCATTATTCGCAGATAGATTTATTATCCCAGTATTTCAGTACTCAGTTTATTTCAGTAGTTGGAGTTAGTTGGGGGCTTATCCCATCAACTCTTTGATTAGACAGTAAAGGCTTTCCAGATTAGAGTATTTTAGACAGATTTATCAGTATTCAGTTTTCAGTACTCAGTATTTATTTAGAGTTTTAAACCTTATGGGAAGTTTCTACCTAATTTTTGCATAATATATTATTATTATTCAGTTATTGCAGTAGGTACCAGTCATGGGTTAGCTTGTGGTCCCTTGAGATTATGAGCACCTTGTAGCATCCGGGGTACAGACTCGAGGTGCTACAAACTTGGTATCAGAGCCTAAGGTTCAACAGAGTCCTAGTAAGTCTGAAATTCGTATCTAGTAGAGTCTTGTGCATGGGTGTGTAGCGCGCCACACTTATGGACAAGAGGCTATTAAATATTTTAGGAAATGTTTCCCCTCTTTTAGATTTAATTTCGTGCGAGTGAGCATGAGCTTAAGTAAAACTTTTAGTCTAATCCATTGTCTCCATTTGATTTATAGAACATACCTCCCAAAAAGACTAACGAAAGGAGAACCGGAAATTAGTTAACACCTCAGCCCGTTCAGGCAGATCCCCTGGATGAATATGTCTCCCAGACTGAATTCAAACTAGCTTTCACAACCCTAGCTCATTCTGTGGTAGCCCAGAATGAACGTTCATCTTCCATTCCAGCCAACCCAGTGGCCAACACTGCTACATCCAGTATTTGGGAGTTCACCTAAATGAACCCTCCATCATTTACTAGGTCAAAGTTAGATGAGGACCCGTACTATTTGTTGATCAGGTGCAGAAGTCTACAAATATTATGAGGTGAAATATAGTGAAAGTGTCGAGTTAGATGCATATCCATTGTAGGATGTGGCTCACTCATGGTTCAAATAGTGGAAAGTAGAGTGGGCCGCAGATGCAGGGTCTCCAGAATGGGAGGAGTTTGGTATTGATTTTCTAGATAGGTTCTTCCCGCTAGAGTTGAGGGAACTGAAGGTTTTTGAATTTATAAATTTGAATCAGGGAAACATGATGGTACAAGAGTATTCCATCAATTTTTCTCAATTAGATAGATACGCTCCTCATGTGGTAGCAGATAGTAGGTCTAAGATGAGTAAGTTTGTGTCTGGCGTGTCTAATAGTATGGTCAAAGAGTGTAGGACTGCAATATTGATAAAGGAGATGGACATATCAATACTCATGCCCCATGCTTAGCATATAAAAGAGGCTAAGAATAGTGAAAAGAAGAGGGAAAACAAGAGAGCAAGAACATATAGTTTCAACTTTACTTAACCTAAGTCAGAGGCTGGAAATCTTTCTCATGTCTACCCAAAATCCTCAATTCCAGCTTCGTCCTTAGCTATTGCTCCCGTGCCAAAATTTAGAGATGGTAATAGAAATAGGGTGTTAGGCCCTAAACCCCAAGGTAGTGTTAGCAATTCCCAAACAAACCCTCTCTGCCAGAAGTGTGGTAGAAACCATCAAGGTGTCTGCATAGCTGGTAGTGATGTATGCTTTGGATATGGCAAGCCAGGTGACAGAGTTAGACAGTGTCTTCAGGTGGGTTCGTAGAGTCAACATAGTTGTCCCTCATCTCAGTTTGGTCGCCCGAATCAACAGGATGTTGCTTCCAGTGCCACCAGTGGGCAACGACCAAATAGACTCTATGCACTTTAGTCTCAACAAGATCAGAAAAGTTCTCCTAATGTGGTCACTGGTATGTTACAAATTTATCATTTGCATATTTATGCTTTGCTAGACCCAGGAGATTTTTTTTCCTTTGTTACTCCTTATATAGCTGTTGACTTTAGAGTCAGTCCCAAAATTCTAGCAGAGCCTTTCTCAGACTCTACCCAATTGGGTAAATCTATCATAGCCTGGCGAGTATACAGGAACTGTCTGATTATGGTATTTCAGAGTCACTTCAACAGACCTAATCAAATTAGAGATGACCAATTTTGACGTCTTTTGTGGAATGGAATTGCTTCATTCCTGCTATGCCTCAGTGGACTGCAGAGATAGAATTGTCTAGTTTCAGTTTCCAAATGAGACCATCCTAGAGTGGAGGGGTAGTACTTCAGCACTTAGGGGTAATCTTATTTCCAACCTTGGGGCAAGGAAAATAATATCTAAGAGATGTGTCTACTATCTCATCTGAGTCCAAGACTCTAGATCAGAAACCCCTACTCTAGAGTCAGTATCAGTAGCATGTGAATTCCCAGATGTGCTTCCCAAAGATCTTCCTGGAGTTCCTCCCAAAAGGGAAATCGGCTTTGGAATAGACCTTCTTCCAGATACTCAACCCATATCTATTTTGACATACAGAATTGCTCTAGCAGAACTCAGAGACTTAAAGGAATAGTTGAAGGTTCTCCTAGATATTGGATTCATTAGACCCAATGTGTCCCTATGGGCCACACCAGTTTTATTTATGTGTAGGAAAGACGGTTCTCTTAGAATGTATATTGACTACCGTCATCTAAATAAAGTAACGATTAAGAACAAGTATCCACTTCCCAGAATCAATGACTTGTTTGACCAACTTCAAGGTGCCAGTTACTTTTCTAAGATAGACCTCAGATCAGGCTATCAGCAGCCCAGAGTCAGAGAATGTAACATTTTGAAGACAATTTTCAGAACTCGTTATGGTCACTTAGAATTCTAAGTCATGTCATTTGGTCTTACCAATGCCCCAGTAAATTTCATGGACTTGATGAACCATGTGTTCAAGCAGTACTTGGATATGTTCTTCATAGTCTTCATAGACGATATCCTTATTTACTCCCATAGTAAGCATAATCATGCAAACCATCTAAGAATATTATTATAGACCCTCAAAAACCATCAGCTATTTGCCATATTCAGTAAGTTCGAATTTTGGCTAAGGTCAGTTTCTTTCCTTGGCCATGGCCATATCATTTTTGATAAGGGCATTACAGTTGATTCCCAAAAGACTGAAGCAGTAAGAAACTGACCTAGACCCATCTCTCCATCAGATATCAGGATTTTCTTGGGCTTAGTTAGCTATTACCGATGGTTTTTTGAGGGATTTTCATTTGTTGCATCCCCTATGTCTAGATTGATTTAGAAGAAGGTCAAATTTCAGTGGTCAGATTCTTACGAGAAGAGTTTTCAGGAGTTGTAGACTCGAATTCTCTTAGTTTTAGTGTTGACTCTACCAGATGGTTCAGACGGCTTTATTGTGTATTATGATGCTTCCAGAGTTAGTTTGGGGCTGTGTTTTGATGCAGATAGGTAAGGTTATAGACTACTCATCTAGATAGATTAAGCCCCATGAAAAGAACTATTCGACTCATGATCTTGAGTTAGCAATAGTAGTTTTTGCCTTAATGATTTAGAGGCACTACTTATATGGTGTGTACGTTGATGTGCTCACTAACCATAAGAGCCTACAGTATGTGTTCTCTCAGAAAGACCTAAACCTCCATCAGAGAAGATGGTTGGAGTTATTGAAGGACTATGACATAAGCGTCCTGTATCATTCGGGTAAAGATAATGTAGTGGCTAATGCCCTTAGTAGGATGTCTATAGGTCGTATTGCTCACGTGGATGATGGTAAGAAGAAGTTAGCTCAGAAAGTTCATCAGCTTACCCGACTGGGTGTCCGCTTAGTTGATTTAGCAAAAGGTAATGTATAGGTGCAGAGTAGTTCAGAATCATCTCTGGTTTATAGGTAAAGGAAAAGTAGGATAGGGATCCTAACATAGTTAAGTTGAATGAATTATTTAGAGATCATAAGAGAGAGGTTTTCTCTCTAGGAGGAGATGGTGTTCTGTGTTGTCAGGGTTGGCTATGTGTTCCAGGTGTAGATGACCTAACACAGCGCATTCTTACAGAAGAGCGTGGTGCGCGTTACTCTATTCATCCAGGGGCCACTAAGTGGAATGTGATTTATGGGAGATCTATTAGTGGAATGGGATGAATAGAGACATTGTAGAGTTTGTGGCTAAGTTCTTAACATGTCAGTAGATTAAGATTGAGCACCAGAATCCTAGTGGGTCTATGCAAGATTTTAGTATTCCCACTTGGAAGTGGGAAGAGGTAAGCATGGATTTTGTGATAGGTTTGCTTCATACTCATCGTTAACACGATTCAGTTTGGATAATTGTTGATAGGATGATGAAATCAGGTTATTTCCTACCAGTCCATACCTCTTATTCAGCCGAGGACTACGCTAAGCTCTATGTCAGAGAGTTGGTTAGATTGTATGGAGTTCTATTATCTATAATCTCAGATAGAGGTACACAGTTCACCTCTCATTTCTGGAAGGTGTTCAAAAAGGGTCTTCATACCCAAATCTACCTTAGCACAGCTTTTCACTCTCAAATAGATAGTCAAGCAGAAAGGACCATTCAGACTTTAGAGAATATGCTGCGAGCGAGTGCGATAGACTTTAAAGGTAGTTGGGTTGAGCACTTGCCTTTGATTGAGTTTGCATATAACAACAACTATCATTCAAGTATTTAGATGGCTCCGTTTGAGGCACTCTATGAGAGAAGATATAGATCTCTTATTGGTTGGCTTAAAATGGGTGACGCCATAGTGGTAGGGCCTGACTTGGTATTTGATACCTTATAAAAATTTTAGTTGATCAGGGAAAGGCTTAAGATAACTCAGAGCCGACATAAATTGATGCAAATGTACGAAGAAAGGATCTTGAGTTCAAGATTGGTAATTATGTGTATTTGATGATCTCTCATAGGAAAAGAGAGAAGAGGTTTGGCATGAAGGGGAAGTCTACTCCTTGATATATCGATCCTTTCTGAATTCTCAGCCATCTAGGAAAGGTAATTTATGAGCTTGAGTTACCTTCAGACTTAGCTTTAGTCCATCCAGTGTTCCATGTCTCCTTTTTAAAGAAATGCATAGGTGAACCAGCAGTTGTAGTTCCAGTAGGGAGTATTGACGTTTAGAATAACATCTCATATGAGGAGATTCCAGTTGAAATCCTTGATTTCCAAATTCACAGGCTGAGGAACAAAAAGTTCCCTCTAGTTGAAGTTATTTGGTAGAACCAGTCCGTTAAGGAAGTTACTTGGGAATCAGAAGTAGATATGCAGACCAAGTATCCTCACCTCTTCTCTGCAAATTCATACTCAACCCAAGATAACAGTTTTCCCTTGAACCTACTCAGTTTCATGCTCAGATTTTCTTTATAAACTTGGTATCAATTACCATTGCATATCTGGTCATACATTAATAAGTCAATTCAGTCAGATATTCATGCATCAGATATGCATATTTAGTTTAAGAGACTCAGCTTATCAGCAATCCCATCCATGTACTAATGCATCAGATATGCATGTTCAATATAAAATTTAAGCATATCAGTAATGTCAGTCATGAAATCATGTTGTAGCCATGCATGCCCAGTAAACAAGTTCAGTCAGTCAGTATTCCCAACTTAGTCAGTCTCATTCGAGGACGAATGTTCCCAAAGGGAAGATATTGTATGACCTCGTAAAATCCTAAGCTTAACTTAGACCTTTAAATCCTGTTAAGGGGTCCCAGATATAGAAAATTTCAGCGAATTGTTCATACTTAGTGTTATTTTAGCCTTCGTAGGTTGGAGACTATATTTCACGACGCTTATGACCTTTAAATATCAATTTTTAGGTTAATTCATGATCAACAATGTCAGTAGGTGTTCTCCGACAAGTTTTGGATTTTTTAAACTTCATTTGAAACACATTCGAAAGTTCAAACCAGTGGATCGATACGATCTTGACGCGCTGCATCGCCCATAGTGTTGATGAGTATTTTTCCCTAGCTCCCAGTTCTAATTCCAGTGAACTAATGCGGACTTAAGGTGGTTCATTTTCCATCACATCAATTGTAATAATGTGGCGCATCGGTCTGTGCGTTGCTAAATCAATTTTTAGTCAATACAAAGCTGCGTCCTCAGAGGTAATTGGGTCTTTTCCCGCCTTATATCAGCCCCCAAAACACAAAATTAAGCCCCTTTAGAGGTAAAATTCATTCCCCGTTAGGAATTTACTCAAGAACAAAAACTTTAGGAGATCAAATTTCAAACTCTACACTTAAGATTCACCATCATTCTTCAAGAATTTATCAACTAAGGTATGTGAAGTGTTTATCCAAGGGTTTGCTTCCACCCTTGGAGATTAAGAAAATCTTTCTAAATACAAGTTAATTGATTTCATAGATTTAATGTTGGATCTTGAATATATTAGTGATTATGATGTTAATGGTGATCTAATTCTATGATTTGTCCCAGGTTCAAGCAAACTAGTTTAATTGTGAATTGAATTTTGAGAACTACATGTGAAACTCTTGAATTGAAAGTTGAATGTAGAATCCATGATATTACTTCATGTTTATTGATATGTGAAATACCCATGCTCTCTAAGTGTTTGTCAACATGCTTACGTGATTAGACTAGTCCAAGCATAACATGTTATTGTGTGATATCAATCATGCACAAGCTCATGTATAAAAAGTTTTTGATAAAAAATATCTAAGTTAATGTATTACTGCCAAGCTAGTACCATGATACTACTAAAGTCATGCAGTGATTTACTTTTCATGCTATCGAGTCCTGGGGGTATTTAATACTCGATAATTTAACTACTTACCTAGAGCTAGTGTCAGTTATAGAATAATCTCAGTCATGTCACAATTAGTAGTACTCTTAGTCAGTTAAAATACCTAGGAAAAACTCAGTAGACTCAGTATTAGTCTAGTTCAGTCAGTTAATAAAATTCAGTAGTGTTCCATCAGTCAGTAGAACTCAGTAAACTCAGTTCAGCTCTGTTAGACAGTATAATCAGTAATAGCTCAGTCATGCCTAGTATGAAATAGGAATTAGTTTAGTGTCTATTCAGTTGGAAGTAGGATTCAGCACCGAGCAAACCCAGGGATGGGGGCATTCCTACCAGCAGAACATTTTACCGTTAGTTATAATCCCTACATTACAGAACTATTTATCCAATATAGGTTCATATATCTTCCAGCCAGACTAGGGTTGATACATCTCATATAAGTTTTCCTGCCAGCGAGGGTTAGTGAAAGAGCTAACTGTTAGAGAGGGTTAACTCATAATTATCTTTACCCGTGGCACGGTACTGATACCCTTCCAACTGGGGTTATAGCTTGGACCCCAATCTATTTATAAAAGGGCATAATGTTTAGATGATTACCTCCTACAGTCATAGTTTCAGTCCTCAAAATAGAAGTCAATTTATTTCTATAGAAATCAGGACTATCAGATAGAGTTACTCAATTTAGTGTTGAACTCAAAATAGTTCCACAAAATTCGTACTGTCAAATATAGTCTCTTAGTTAATAGTAATACAGTATGAGTAAACTGAGATATCTGTAAATCAGTAATTCAGAACTTAGTATCCAGTATTATCATGACCTTATTTAATGTTTACGTATTCATGCATATACTTTCATTCAGTTATACTCATGTTATTCAGTCAGTATTTTTTATGCATATGAACCCATACATCTTAGCCTACCTCACTTACCATACCAGTACATTCAAAGTCCTGACACATACCTTTTTTGTGCTATGATGCCTTATATCATAGGTTTAGATGCACAGGCTCCCGATCATACTTAGCAGCCCAATCCATCAGCAGCAGACTAGTGGTGAGTCCTCATTGTTCGAGGATAGATTTATTATTCCAGTATTTTAGTACTCAGTTTATTTCAGTAGTCAAAGTTAGTTGGGGACTTATCCTATCAACTCTTTTATCAGACAGTAAAGGCTTTCTAGACTATAGTATTTCAGATAGATATATCACTATTCAATTTTCAATACTCAGTATTTATCTACAATTTTGAACCTTATGGCATGTTTTTGCATAATTTCCACATAATACAATATTATTATTCATTTATTACAGTAGGTACCAATCATGGGTTAGCTTGTGGTCCCTCGGGATTTCAAGCACCGTGTAGCATCCAAGGTACAGAGTCAGGGTGTTACAAATATCTTCTTATTACAGTTTTTTATTAATATGGGTTAAAGAACACATTTCACTTGAAAAATGAATTTCTTAATAATATTAGCTGCCTATCTTAATGAAAACTTACAATATTTATGAGAGATTTGTTATTGATTTGGCATCGATATTTAAGGTATGATTTTGGCTCTTCTATCTTACAATTTTATTATTATTCATGACTAAATCATGATTAGGCTTATGGATTAGAAACCCTAAGTATTCTAGAACTAGTTCCCGCTATGTTTATGACATCTTAAAATGCTAGTCTAATGACTTAGGCTATACTTTGACCTTGTTTATGTATATCTATATCTCTCTCTATGTATATATGCATGTATGTATATATAGAAATATATAGCTATGGTATTGTCGTATATCCTTTTGATCATTTATTTAGATTGTATATTCATTCCTTGTCCTTCTATACTGTTATATAACCTTCTTTACCTTTTATTCATAAATCGACCACAGATATACGATGTAGTATTGAGTTTCCTGAGAATGGATGGAATATGATAGTTCATCCTTGATACTTCCTTAGCCTTATTATGCTAGTTTTTTGACTATTTGTAGAATAGTTGCCCTTACTATCTCACTAGCTTCATTATGTGATTACTGGACAATGGGTGTAGTTTTCATTTTTCTTATATGTTATATATATTGGTATTATCTTTGTATCTCAATTGACAATTTCTTTCTAAGTACCACATGTTTGATCCTCATACTACACTTATGTATCTTGTAGATTATAGTACGGGTTCTCACCATTGATGTGTCCATCGTGCAGAGCAACCATGGTTTGGAGACATAGAGTGTGCTCTTGACATTTGGAGTATTACTTTTATCCCTCTTATGTACTAGACTAATCTCTATATTGTATTCGGAGATGGTTGTTTCTTTATTTTAGTTAAGTACCTCTTTTGTATACTTCATATGTTAGAAGATCTTGTGTTGATACTATCAGGTTTTGAGAGTATATTATGTAATTCCTCTTTTATTAAATTTATTTTGTTTTCTTTTCTCTATCCATTGGGGTATTTTGTTATTAGCCGTTCTGGACTATGGGTTTGTCTTGCCTACTGGTGGGTTATAATACGTGCCCTGATTATATCAAAAAACTTAGTCATGAAAAATTGGTATCATAGCCAAGGTTCACCGGTCTATTAGTATAAGAGCTAAGTGTTTAGTATAGTCCTATGGATCGGTACGAAGACGTGTATAGTCCTATGGATCGGTGCGGAGATTTCCATAACCTGTGTTCAGGAGGCCACAAGGACATTCTTATGAAATTCATTTATTAACCCCTTTTCATGTATCTGCAATGCTATGAGCTTCACTCGCATCCTTTGACTCTATTTTTTCCCCAAGTAGAAGATGTAAAATGGTTAAAGATGCAGACGAGACATTGACATGTGTTTTTAGATCTTCAGTGCAGCGTTGAACCATATTGTCAGAGATGGATATCAAATATCTTCAGTGTCATCCGAAGGATTTGTGACTAGCTCAGGCTTTTGTTGAGATCATGACTACTTCAACCCTTAGAGGTTCAGAATTGGACTCCTAGATTTCAGTTTTGATCACCATCCAGACCATTTGTAGCACTGGTATAGAATGTATTTCTTTATTTTCTCGATTTTTGTTCCCAGATAGATTCTTTTGGGATAATTATCATGTTTAACTTATGGACTTTCAGTAGATTAGCTTCTGTTCTTTGAGTTATCTATGATGAGATTTTATGAATAGGACCTAGGTTATTTTTCCTCCTACTTTGTTGTGGATATTAAGTTTAGAATCGTAAGGGATGGTTATTTTTGGATTTGGAGACGATAGTATGACTCATGTCTTTGATTGGTTTTTGCACAAATAAGCCGTTATTTGAATAAACTTGTATCGGTGTGGTATCAATGTATCAAGGATTTGATATGTGTGTATCAACCTTTCTCAGTTTTGTTGGGCGCCAATTGGTGGTCGGGAGTGACTTTTGGATCTTGGGAAGTAATGTGAGAGAGCTAGTTGAAAATTTTATACCAGTGACAAAATCCCTTGGAATTGTTCTCTCTTAGTGGAGCTTATCTTGGAAGTCATGGTCAAAGCATGTAGGCCCAATACCTTGTCCTTTTGAGCTATTGAGATTGTTTTATCAATTGACTTTCGCGTAAGAAAGTCCTTTTAGTAGCAAATATTGTAATGACCCTCTAGGTCATTTCTTTATTTGTGTGCATATTTGGTGTTTCAAGCCTTCCCATAGTGGCTACAGGCTATTTATGATTTGCTGGATCTATTGGTTTGATTCTCGGACAGGTCGTTTAGATCTTAGGATCATTTCCTATTATTGGAGCTTTAAGACCTCTGATGCAAATTAATACTAACCCAGAAGCTCTGGAATATCAATTTTAGGCTAGGTAGATGTTTGGTTTGGGTCTCGATGGTCCGGAGCTCATTTTAACCTATTGGTCGGGAAGTTTAAAAATTGAAAATATAGGTGTGGGAACGATATTTTGTCAAAATTACCTTTGATCAAAAAACCTACTTATCCATTGCTTCTGGAATGTTTAATATAGTATGGTTACATTGTTCATATGCATGTTTTGGATTCCGAATGGATTTCGAGTCCTTGGTGTAAACAAGAAAAATATTTCAATGTCTTAGCTAATAGCTGGTGCGTCTGTGCTTGCACCTCTGTGTGCAGAGGATAGAGTACGGTTGCACTAATGGTTGTTGCTATAGGAACACCTACTTTGAATGAAAGGGTGTTCGATTACACACCTGGATGTGTGATTGCAACACCTCTTTCCTTATAAGGGGTATAAATAGACCCATAAGTTGTGAATTAGCCCATTTCTCATCCATACCTTGAGAGTAAAACCCCTAAAGAGTGTGACAACTCAAAACTGAGACTTGTGGGTGAAACACGCAAGATTTTTGGTACTTCAAAAAAAATTACTTAGTTTTTAATCCACTGCCTAGACTACGTCTCTCCTAACGAGTCATAATACATCATTACAGGTATTAGAGACCCAACTGTAGCATGGCCAGTATGTTTTTTAGATTTAATATTTTGACTACAACTAAGGGCTACCAGTTATAATCACTTAAAATGTTTTGTATAGTCCCATTAGTAGATGAACCAGTGATGGCCAAAGTATTCTGTCTTGACTATGACTTGGACCCTACGAATTGTAGGGTCTCTTAATGTAATACCCCGAGACTCTAACCAAAAGTGCAACCATGAAATAAGATTATGAGAAATAAATTATAATGTTTTGGGTTGTTTTCTGATCAAGGATGGTGTGTATAAAGGCCTTAAAGATGTCCTAACAATTGGGTGAATCAAAATATTCCTTACCGATTGAATTCTTGGAAAGGATATTGGTATAGTCAACTTCAAACTATCATATCTCTCACTATACTTAGAATTTTTGAGGTCATGACCCATCAACAGATATATAATTTAATTATCTTTCCAACGATACCAATTTTGTCAAAATCTGATATCGGAGGAAAGATTTATACCCATTTTACTCCAGCATATCAAACTGGAAAAGGGTGACGACGTTTCTGACGGGCTGTCACGGTTTTGATGCCATTTCTGACGACGTCGTCACTTTCGGACGACATTTCTGACGATGTCATCAGCCTTGTGCAGGAAATCAAAAATTAGACCCTTTTGTGACGACATTTCATGACAGCCTATCACGGGTCTGACGGCCTATCATGGATGTTGTCAGCCATTTTTTTCAGCAATTAAGAGGCATTTTTAAAAGGGTACTTTGGTCTTTTCCACCCATTTTGACCCTCTATATATCCAAGTATAGAATAAAACTTCATTATTCTTCGATTTTATCAAGAATACTAGGGTTTCTCTCTCAAAATCCAATCCAAATCTTCCAAGAACATCAAGAATCCAACCATAAATTTCACAAATTGGTTCAAGATTCAAGATACCCAAGTCAAAAACATCAAGAACCCTAACTCAAGAAGTGGAAAAGGAGTCTATAACAATTTTCTTCATTATAATCCATAATCTAGGTATCTGGGGTTTGAACAAGAACACTCCTTTCGTTCTTGTGCCTAAAGATTAAATTTTTATTATTGATTTAGATGAATTTGCAAAGTGAGATTACACCCAAAATTCTCTATTAATGATTTATGAGATTTAAGTTGATTAAGTTTGATATTATGATATATTTACCATCATATTTCTTGAATTGAGGATTTATGCTATGTGTTGAATATTCTTATTATGAATTGATGATTTTTGAATGCGTTCAGATAAGTGTCATGATTTAAGACTTCCATGAGAAGTTGATTATTGAATACATATTGATATTGAACTTGAGAGTCAAGAATGAGTCCCATGATGTTTCCTTAAATCTTTTGATATTTGAAATGATTTGATAAGCAAATATACTTGATGTTGAGAAAGATTGTATTGAGTTGAGTCGAGTTAGGAATCCACAAGATGTTTATGATTTACAGATAAGATATATATTTATGTTTTGGTCTATATAATAGACCCTTGAGTTGGTATTGATTAAGGTGGATTTCCACACACGTTTTGAGCTGAGTCTGGGAGGAGTATTTAGCACCGAGCGGGAAATGTGGTATTTCTCCGAAACTACGTGCCACCGTAGGATTGAGATTGATGATTGTGGGCTAGAGGTCGAGTATGGGATTGTGATTGAGAAATTGAGGTTGTACTCCTTGGCAAGAGTACGACACCCCCGCCAATGTGGGGTTCTCTCCTTAGGAGGGAAAAACGTTGAACTACATGCGCTTACATGGTGTAGTTATGTCAGTTATAAGAAACTCCCATGTCCATAATGATCGAAGTATCTTGAGTTACCGAGTCACTCTAAGTCATGAGTCAAAGAGTTTGAGTTGAGTTAAATGATTTATGAGATTTATGAAGCATATGTTATTACTGATGACTTATTGGAATAATGCATCAGATAATTCAAGAGAAGGGAGGTATTATTGTCAGCATGCATGATTTTCTTATACATTTATGATATTATTTAAAATGTTGCATCCACCCCCACATAATCAGTACATTCCCAAGTACTGATTCTCATACTCTTCTGTGTTCTACATTTTCTCGTGATGTAGGTTCAGGTGTTCAGTCTCAGTAGCGACAGTGATCTTTGAGTACCTCCATCTACATTCATACAGTTGGTGAGTCCTCATGGTTCGAGGACCTATGTCCCTGATTTTTGTCTTGATAGTAGAGGGTTGTTTATTCCCAGTTCAATACGAGTCAATTGCGGATCTGTCCCAATGGCTCCTCAGTCTTATGTAGTAGAGGCATTGTCAGACTAGAGTACCAGTATGTACAAAACTTCAGTATTTTGATTGTACAGGATAGTATCTTTTTGTATTCCAGTATATTTATGACATGACTATTCTTTCTTATTATAGTTTGATTATTGTCATAGTGAGTTATAGAAGTGATGACAGGCTCAGAGGGTTAGCTTGAGGCCGTGTATGGCCTTAAGCACCGTGTAATGTCTTGGGATGGGATCTTAGGGCGTTACACTTACCGAGTTACAGGGTGTGAGTTATGGGGTTAACAAAGGAGGGTCGCCCCAACTACTGTCTAAAATACGACTCATGGTAATAAGCCATAGTGAGTCCTTACAAGTCATTTATTGAACGTAGTGACTGCCGATTATTTTTTTTCTTTTTAATTGAGGGCATTTTGGATATTTCCCTCTACCCTCACATAATACCCATGACCATAAATGACATGCCCCGAGAATAGGCCATGTCGTATGGGCACATCAATCCCACATCAATCGGAGGTCGCCCCAATAACCCATAACAATCATCACAATGATTACATGGGTCGAGTGACCCCTACCATAAAATGAGATAGCAGAAAACATACCATGAGTCATAACTTAAATAATGTCTAGCCACTATATTAGGTTCATCAACTAACCAATATACCCAAGTCTACAGTCATATACACTACCTCTATACAAACCAATGTTTAGAAATGTATATGTCAGGTGAAGCCCCCGACAATAGCCAAACTAAGTCTAAAGATACAAGACCAAGGATAAATGTCTTTCAAAGAGAGAAAGCTCACCACTCCAAAGTAAAATGCACGAACCACTTCAAATCACTGTGCAGGAAGAGAAGAAGATGTGTCTGCCCCTATGTTGTTTAGGGACATAGCATTTAGATATGATTAGCGGTTGGAATTCTAGCATATAAATCTAGTATAAGGATAAAATAGCATCATCATTCAACAACAAGCAATATATCATATTCAATCACATTCATAACCATATCCAAATATATATATATATAGGAATATCACATGAAATACAAGGGGACAAGATTTATCAACACTTTGGAAGCACTCATTCATCATATATGAAATAGAGGACTCCAACCTTCCACACTTATAGATTTAAGAATTTCTCATTAGGAATAGGAATTTAACCATATTCACATAACAGTAAGGGACTCTAACCATGCATACATCCATTGAGTGAGGGACTCTAACCACTCACACACATTTACATAAGTGTGGGACACTAACCACTCACATGCATTCATTAGATCAAGGGACTCTAACCACATGCTCACACATTAGGCGAGGGACTCTAACCCCATGTCATATTAGATAGGGGACTCTAACCCCAAACTAATTCATTTGGCGGGGCACTTCGACCTCATGAGATCTTATTAAACAAGGGAATATAACCACAAGCAATTTCATTTTGCAAGGGACTTTAATCTCAAGCCATCATGTCTATCATTAGTCGGTATTGGAACTCTAACCCTTTTCCCATGCATCCACATATATTTAATTCCACACATAAGGACTTTAACCCATTTAGTTAATTCAACATCATGCATAACCACATGGTCCTTATGGGATCCTTCGTTGCTCAACCATTTCAATAGGACAATATCTTTATTTATCTCATCATACAATTCAAACTATGGCCTTCAAGACCCTTACAAGCCATTCATATTTCATTAGCAATTCTAAACCGCAATTAAATCCCACACATAATTCATATTCATTTTCATGTTAGAGACTTTAACCCCCTTGTTAATTATAAAACCATCAAGGTCATCAATTACATAATACATGGCTTATTTTACCTTCACAATATCATTTATCAAGTATTCACACATATTGGGCCATTTCCCTAGTTGAAAACATCATCATCATCTAACTAGATATCTCACTTAGACATTTTCACTAGAAACTTGTTTTCATGCCTTTACCAAGGCCAATTTCACTGAAAAAATCATCAAGATTAGGGTTACTCATGAACCATATGTTAGAACATATACAACAAGCATTCACATATGCAAATCATCTTCAATAACAAGAATAATCATAAATCTAAGTAGGGATCATCATTGTTCATCATTTAGAAACCAGACCCTTTTCATTTGATTTCAAAACCACCATGTACACTTACTAATTTAAGTGTGAAATACATTGGTTTTGAATTTATTTAAGAAGAGGAAGAGATACATGACTTAACCAACTTGAATCACCAAGAATATTGACTCCTCTTTACCTAATGAAGATCACCCTCCAAACCCTAGACTCCAATCTTGTTTCAAGAAACTCTTAGAGTGTTTGGAGTGTTTGAGTCTTGTAAACAAGGACTTAGGAGGCTACAATGCCTTATATAGTTAGATGGTTTAGGGTTTTAGGAATGGAAAATGGCCACAAGGCCCTTAGCTAAGAGCTAGAAAATAGCCCCATCCAGGGGTACGACTCCCCTATACAACTCCTTAAGTAATTGTACCCTAGGGTAGGAGTGGTACCCTTACTCATATGCTAGGCTCCTCCTAGGTCATATATAATGTTAAGAGTACGAGTGGACACCCTTGAGTGGTAACCAAAGTGTACGTCTTAACCCTTATCTACTCAGATTTATCTGTATAGAAAATAGTCTGCTCAAGTTGACACTTTACTCCATATGATTGAGAAGTATAAGACTAGTATGTATTGGTTACAACCAAGGGGAGGGCATGTCGTACAATGAACAGTTTGTTAACCTCATGGACTGATCAAGGTACGAGAATGGTGGATCAAGGTGGGTAATACCTGTATCCATAGATACGACTCAAGTCCTTAGTCGTACCCAACTCAGAGACATCAAATGGTGATGTTCTTCTCATGGTTCAAAGCCTAGGTATTTCAATTCTCCTCTACTTGGATCTTTCGTCCGCGAATGATGTGTAAGGCAAATAATAAATACAATCCAACATGTCATCACACATCCAAACAACCTTCAAGCAAGTTAGAACAAGGATACAACATTGATATAACATATATCATGCTCAATTTCAGTGAATCATTCATGTCATCGTCTTTGGGATTTAAACCCATTATTTATAAAGACACTTATTCATTTAAAAACTTAGGGAATTAAACCCTTTCTTATCAACACTTACTCATTTCATAAATTAGGGACTTTAACCAATCAACTTATACAGGATACTTACTCAATTCATGGATTAGGGATTCGAACCCATCACTTACCAAAGACATGAATAAATTCAAGATACTAGGGACTTAAACCCATCACAATAAAAAACGCATAATTTCAAAGCATTAGGTAGTCTAAATAACACATATCAACTCAAAACATTGGGGAATTTAACCCATTGTCTATCAAAGTTCATAAATAAAAAAAAATAGATCAACACATACCTCTATCCCAAGTTTCTGAAATAGGAAACAAGTATGGGTACTTGGAATTCATGTCCTTTCCCTCTACCCACGTAACTACCTCAAACTTTTGGTTCCTCTATATAACCTTCACCAAAGCTATCTCTTTCATTTGCAACTAGCGTACTTGCCGATCCAAGATCTTTACCATGATCTTCTCATAGGACAAAAAGTCTGAAATACTGACATCATTCAATGTAGCAACTAATGAAGGATCACCCATACATTTCCACAACATAGAGACACGAAAAACTGGGTGAATGAAATTCATACTAGAAGGCAACTCCAAATCATAAGCAACATTACCAACCCTCTTTATAATCAAGTAGGGGATAACATATTGGGGACTAAGCTTTTCTTTTTTAACAAACTGCATCACTCCTTTCAAGGGAGATACTTTCAAGAATACCTAATTGCCAACACTAAATTCTAAGTCCCTGCGCCTCATATCTGCATAGGACTTTTTGTGACTTTGAGCGGTTTTCAGTATCTCATGAATCACCTTTACCTTATCTAAAGCTTGGTGAACTAAATCGTGGCCAAGAAACTTACCCTCGCCAACTTCGTACCACCCAATAGAAGATCGGTATCTCCTTTCATACAATGCATCAAAAGGCACCATGTTAATACTAGAGTTGTAAATACTATTATAGGTGACCAATCAAAGGCAAGTGTTCATACAAACTACCACTGTAATCAATCACATAAGACTGTAACATATCCTCCAAGGTTTGAATGGTCTTTTCCACTTGCCTATCGGTTTGAGGGTGGAAAGCGGTACTAAGGCACACTCTAGTGCCCAAACCCTTTTGAATGACTTCCAAAAATAGGATGAAAATGGAGTACCGTGTTCTTAAATAATAGAGGCTGAAGCATGGTGCAACTTCACAATCTCTGTAAGATACAACTTAGTATAATCTTCTACCGATGAATTAGTCCTCATGGGAAAGAACTGAGCGGACTTGGTAATTCTATCAACAATGACCGAAATAAAATCACATTGATTCTGTGATCTAGGAAGGCCGGTAATAAAATCCTTATCAAGTTCCTCCTACTTCCATTTGGGTAATGGGATCTCTTTTATTTTATAAATTGTTCATTCTTTAAAAATGATATTCTGAACTACTAGGGTGAATGGGTATAGGAACAGGAATGAGGGTCAAGATATTTTATCCAAATTGATGTTTTGAACTTGGAATTGGTTTTGAATACTTTTGTCTCATTAACCCACTTGTATAAATGGCATTGAATTATGGAATTGTAACTTTGTTCGACTTGCTCACCTATGATATTGTATTTCAAAAATGGTTATACAATGAACATGGATTTTGAAGTCTTTGTTGGCTATGATTTGACATAATGAATATAGGGGTTTAAGGCATTCCCCCTAAAATAATGTAGTTGTTCTGGTATAGAGATAATTTTGTAAGTATAAGGGTATAACGATGCCAATAGTGTGCCTTAATCATTAAATCTTTGGATAATAAATGGGTTATATAAAACTTACCTTAATATTGGCTTAAAGGAAGTTGTGTATCAAAGTCGTGAAGGTGTGGTTCGGATTACTTATACAAGAAAATGATATTGTTTCTAGTGTGAAGTTTTGTCTTGGTTACTGTGTGCATGGTTCACACTTGATATATATTTTAGAATGTACAGTTTTCTGGATGGCTTTATCTTTCCCATGGTTTTTCTGTGGTTCGTGATGCTAACATGAACTAGGGACCTTTCAAAGGGGGAGATGAACCAATATAGCCTGTAGGTGGCTTTTATTATGACTATGCTGCATAGTCAAGGATAATGTTTTAGTTAATTCTAAGATGTTTTCCATCTCCCGACATATTATTTATGTGTGTACATGATGATGTTTACATGGACTTGAATTGTATTTGACTCGATACTATTTTTTCATCTATCCTTGAGTTTAATGCCAGTTCTCAAACCACTAACCATCTTCGGTCACTGTACGCCCAAGCAATGCATGCATAGGAGATACTTCTACTTTTCCTATGAAGTACTAGCTGGATCGGCTCAATTTATTGGTCGTTAGCTGTGAAGTAGTGAGTTTCCATTCTCAGGAAGACTTGATCATTCCATTGGTTTCCTTTTATAAACTAGAATTGAACAGTTCACATTATCATTGTCATGATCAGGGGCATGTCTCGACTTAGATTGTTTTTTTCTAAATTGTAGAGGCTTTGTGGATTGTACTGCGGATTGGGTATTGATGTGGAGACTCTTAGTTGTCATTATTTTAATTATCTTTCTATCTTAGTATATGTTTGGATTTTAGTCGCTGCTAATGTGCAATATTCTATGTGTTTATGAAAAGGGGGTGGTCTCTGATCCTCGGTGAATGTCAGATACCCGTCACGACAAGGCCCTAGTATAGGTCATTGATGAGTGGTGAATTTACCACTCATGGACATCTGATTTATTCATACACTGCTATGTTTTGAAGGTATGAATAAGGAAAAAATTTCATGAAATTTCACTAATTCCCATGTGTTATAGTCACATAAATACTTTTTCGAAAATAGGCAAAACAAGTCAAAAGAGGATCAAAGTGGGAAGAAAGTGCAAAAGCTAGAAAACCTTTGCAGAATAGGCCTCAAATAATGCAATCACGGATTGTAAACAACAATCATTGTAAGTCAAGAAGTCATTAGTCTACGATCGCTCAAAGAATTCAGCATTTGCGGAGTCGCGATCGTGGCAGATCCATACACAATTGCGGGATAGTGGGATTTTCAGCTAGGGGAAAAGTTGTAAAAACACATAGTTGACGCCAAACACTCACAACAGTTCTCAAAACCCTTATTCGATTCATCTCTTAACAACCATTATTCTAAAACCCTACCTTCTATCATTATTTTAAGGTTTTCATATTTCTTGGAGCTTGGAGCCTAAATTTGTACTAATTTTAAGGCAAAACTTAATTAGAGAAACTCTAAAGTGTAGATTTGGCTTCATCTATTAATGATTCATTGGATATTAAAAGTATAGTTTGCCCTTTGTTTATTTTTTATTAATAACTTTGATGGAAATCTTGGTATATTTGTGTTTATTATCTTTATGATTTGCTAGATCTACCTCTTAGTGTTATGTTTGAGTAGGGTGCAAGTGTGTGGATATTTATTGTTAGCTCCAATTTGCAGTTAATGTTGATAGATTTTACAAATGTTTGAATGCAACATTGAAATTGTTGGTGAAAACCTTAATTTCCCCTAAAATTCCCATATCATCATTGAAATATGGATGTAGGTAGCCTAGATCCTACATCATCCTTCAAAGAGGGATTCAGGTAACAAAAAAAATTGTGAACAGTCACATAGATAGTAGTTATTCTCATTTTACTTTCATAGAAATAAGAATAAATTAGTGAATTGATATATCTTGAACATCATCCTAGAAATAAGGATGTTAAATTGAGGTTTTGGGTGGCTTTAGTTGGAAACATCCATGATGTATTCAAAAGAATCCATGGGTGACATTTTTGATATTTTATTGAAAAGATAACATCAAAAACCTCTAACCTAGCCTACCAACTCATGCACTAACTTGAATTGGATGCTATTTCATATATTCTCACATACTAAATTGCCCGTAGGAAAGCATAACCATAAGATACATTATTAATTGATTACCCTCTAATTGATTTTAGCCTTAAATTGGTCCTTAGAATTCTAAGAATTTCCTTTACATACAGCAAGACTGAAAGCTCCCCAAACCATTTCGTACCATAGGTTTGAACTTAGCATGTAGATTTTATTTTGAACTTACTCAATCTCCATTCATATTGTTCCTCATGGATTTAATCCCGACATGTAGTTGGGTAAGTATATTTACAACGATAGGCTTTCACTTAAATTAACGTATAAGTTGAGCGTTACCAGTAAATGTTGCCCTTATTAATGAGTGGTGATTTTACCACTCAATCGCACTTATCATTCATGCATATTACCAAGTTATGAAGGAATAAACAAAACATTACTATGATTGAATGCACTAATATCTGCATTTTGCAGGTATATTACTGATGAGATATAAAGATGTGGAATGGAGCTAAAAAGGATCAAAATGATAAAAAGAAGTGCAAATGAAGACCTAAAGCAGACAAAGCCTTAGTTACCGTGATCATAGTTTTAGGACCGCGATCACGATCAGTCAAGATGGTATAGATACTTCTATAGCATAAAGTTAAATACGGTTGCGACGTGCCCTATCATGGCAATGCTAGTGCAAACATGGCCTTGCGAAAAATAAGCCCATGCGAAAAGATGTAAATGGACACAACTATTCCCAAATTTACCCTAAAGAAGACTCAAATCCTATCATTCTATCATCCATCGCTACATTCCCAAATTATTGAACATTGTTCTAGTCCTTAGCCTCCATACTTGGAGGATAAAACATTGTATTAATTTTAGATGAAAAGTACATTGGAGTAACTTCTAAGTGAAGCATTAATTAAATCCCATTAAAGATTTGTGGAAATTTAATGTTTGAAGTAACTTTAACTTAGTCTTTTATAGATAGAATCAAAGGAGTTTATTTTATATATCATGCTTACTATTTCATGTGTAGCTATTTCTACATCTTGGGATTATGCTAGATTAGGGTGAAAATATGTGTGGGATGTGATTTGTTTGTGCATTTACTAGTTTGTGATGTTGGGTTCTACTATTTCTTGAGTAAATTGGTTGAGATTTTTGGTTGAAAGCCCCAAATACCCAAATAAGTTTGATGGATGAAAATCCCAATCTCTTAAAAGATCAAAGCATTATTTAAAGATGGGTTTAGGTAAACTATAAGAACCTTCATCATTCTTAAAAGAGGGATGCGGGAACTAAGGCAGTAGTAGAAACTTATTAGTGTAGTTTGCTAATTTTCACTATCTTAAAAATAAGGGTGATTATGAAGTTGACTACACTTAGGGCACCATCCTAGAAATAGGAGTGTCTAAATGAGGTATTAGGTGGTTTTGATTGAAGAACTTATTAGGTACTCGAAAGGTTCAATGAATGATACCTTTGGGGTTTTGTTGACAAACTAGCCTTAAGGATTTCTAACCTAGCCTACCATATCACCAATATTTAGAATTTGCATCAAGTCATCACACTCTCATGCATATGTCTCCCCTAGGAAAGCATAATCCCATGATCCATGTCTAATAGATTAGACTCTAATTATTCATAACCCTGAATTTATACTAGAAAATACCAAAAAGAAATATTAGTTGAGACAATTTACAAACCACCATTATTATCTACTTCTATTGTAGTTTTGAATTTAGCAATTATCTATTGTTTTGAGCTAATATGATCGACACTCACATTGTTTCTCTTGGATTCAACCCCAACTCCAAAGTTTGTTAAATATATTGGTGATGACTGCCTTGAACTTATATTGATGTGTAAGTTGAGTTTTACCAAAAATGGCGTCATTGCCTGGGAACAATTTGGCTTATTGAGTTTGTTTAAAATTTTAGCCTACTTGATTTGATACAAAAATGTAAATATTGGTTTGTGTTTTTATTTTATTTCTTTTCCTTGGTAGGTTTTTATTTCTATTTGTTTGTCACTATGGCATCATGGAATGAATGTGAGTTTGGTGGTTGGAGATACTATCATCTCAATCCATTTCTATATTATAATGGAACCTACTTTTGGGAAAATTATAGATATGCTCCACGGAAAGAGACGTGTGCACCATCTCAATCTTATAGGGAGTATGGTTGTTCTCTATATGGTGGTCGAGATAGAAATTGGAGTGATTGTCCAAATGCCCCTTACACCTATTATGCTAACCCAAGTTCTAGGTCTTCTTATGATTTTGATAGGTCTTATGATCAAGGAAGGAAGAACAAAGCACAAAAAATAATAACATTGAAGCAATGCTTTAAATTATGTTGGATCGGGCGACATCAACAAGGGATAATATGTCTGTCATGCATCAATCTATGAAGGCATGTAATAAGGAAAGAACAAGGATAGCAGAGATGGTCATGGAGTTCAATCATGTAAGTACAACGACCATGCCCAATCTTCTAAAAGAACTTGACATTAAATAAACCTTCGTGATTTCCCAACCAACCTTGCATAATATGGTTGATGTCAGAATAAAGAAAATGGTTCTAGATTCAATAGAAGAATCTAAGAAAATTTCTTATGAAGCCTCTAGTCCATTTTGCGGTAAGGATTCCAATACGGATGAAATTCTGGAAATAAGGAATAGACCTCTCTCAAACCATTTTTCAATATTATGCTTGGTAGATTTGATGAAAGTCTATATACCCGAGTAAATGATGGATTTTGGGGAGAAGAAACTCTATCCCTATATTTTTGAGTTTGACATTTCAAAAAAGCACACAAAATCCCAACACTAAAAAGCCAAAGAGCACAATTTATGAAGTTCGACTAGTGGCCTATTGATGTTGTCACCATTACCCAAGGTTGCAACTTGAAAATTTAATGTCAAGTTTGGTAAAAGGTTAAAGTCTTTGAAGTGGCGTGATAGAACATGTGTTGTCATGCCGCTACTTTTTCATAAAGAGCACTGAAGATGGAATGATCTAAAATTGGGAAGAAAATTTATATCCTCTAAGTATAGACACAATTGAGGAATAAAGACAAGAAGAGTCGTGACAATAAATAAGGAACTTGATGGGAGGTAACCTAATATTTTTATGTTGGCTCCCTTTATTTTTGAATAAGTCACATTATTTTGATATTTTGTAGGTGCTTTGACAGGATTAGAAGCCAAAATTAGGAGAGCAGGATGCCTCAGTTATCGCCATCGTGGCTTGAGGATTGCGATCACGATCATATCATAATTGCGACTCTATCTCCAGCTTCCAACATGGTTATCAATGAGGTTTATGGGAGACCTTTTTAACCTTTCTTATGCTTCTATGTTATGTAGTGAGGCCACTACAAGTCTTATAGTTGGGGGTGCATCCCTACCCTTGTGTTTAATCATTAGTTTGCAATACTCGAACTTAGTTCAGACAAAGTATGAAAATTCTCTGAATTAATGTTTTTTATTTTTGTTTTCTATTTTTTTTAATAATGATATTGATGATGCATGACAAAATTTTCCCTATGATTGATTGAGAGATGACAATCTTATGGGAAAACATCATTCTTGGGTTTTTGAGCTACAAATGCAGGGGAAGTTTGAGTACCTGTGGCATTGTGGATTTGGCACTTCACTCATACCATTGGTTAAGTCTAAGTAACCATATGGTTGGTTTTCCCATATGTAGCCAAAATGTGAGAGCAAGACTTGGGTTGTTGCCATGCTTAGCAAATTGTGTGGTATGAATGCAAAACAACCCCCACCTCCTAGTCAAAAAATTTTAAAATTAAGGGCAAGGATGTGAACAATTTTATGATAATGTTTTAACTTTTTTTGTGCCTCCGAGTCTTTAGCTTGTAAAAAAGTGGTTAATAATTTATTTTGTCTCTATTAGAAAGTAAAATTGAGCCTATTTTACTAGTTTGCATGTCATATGTGTAATGAGCGTAATTGGTTGACTCCCATCTATGCTTGTATCATCTAGATTTGGCCCTATTATTCATTTAAAAGAAATGGTAATTATTTCTTAGTTGGAGAATGACTTTGGGCCATCTTGGTGAACATAGGAGTCTACTTTAGCCTAAATATCCTACCCGTGTATTGATCGTATCCCTAGTAACCCATTTTATGCCTTCAAAAGTTTCTTTGGCAACCACATTACAAGCCTTAGCCCATTCAAATGTTATTTTGATTTTGAGCCTAACCCTCATTGAACTGAAAAATATAACTGAGTCTAAAGGCCTAAGTTGGGGTGGTAGTGATTAGAAGAGGTAACTTTAGGTCGCATAAACGTAAGTGGATGCCTTCATGCTATGCAAAGAAAATAAAAGAGAAAGTAGAAAGAGAAAGGAATAAGAAAAACGCATGGATTACAAAAGAAAGAATTGAAATAAACATGCCATCAAAGAGATGGGTGAAGAATGATGGAAAAACTAGGAATGTGTGAATTAAGAAGTCAATTAAAGTGTCCCATGGTCAAAAAGTTTGGTTGAATAGTGTGAAAGTGATGTAGATGTTCAAGGAAGGTATAAGTCACGTTGTTCCTAAATAATATCCTATCCTAACCGAAACCTATGTTACAAGCTCGAAAAGTCCTTTGAGATCAACGACCATTTATTTTCTTTGTAGTGACGATTGAAAATAGGGGGAAGACTACGGTATGACACTTTTTAAAATAGAGAGTACTTATGAGGGAGAGAGTTTTGCACTTACACTCTTTGTCGAAAATTTGGTGACTTGGTGAGTGGAATTTTCTTTTTCTTGAGGAGGCATGTGAACAAGTTAAGGTTGGTAATTTTGTCATCTTCAAGGAATTAGGCAAAAAGGAGTATGCCTTGGTGTTGGTCAAAAGTGAGTCACTTATAGAGTGTTGGTTATTGTTATATTGTTTCTTTTTGAAGACTTTTGCATCCTTAGATAATACATATTTTTTTCCTTTAAAGGGAGTAGTTAATGTTACTTATCCCATGTGTAAAGAGCTACTTGTGGTAATAACTAAACTTGAAGTCATTGTGATCTTTGAGGCATCTAATTTGGGCAAAAACATTCATTGTCTCATGGTTAGAGATAGTGTTGCTTGAGGACAAGCATAACTTTAAGTTGGGGGTGTTGATGAGTGGTGATTTTACCACTCATTCTCACTCATCATTCATGTACATTACTTGGAATGAAGGAATAAATGAGAGATTGTTGTGATTGAATGCATTAATATTCATATTTTTCAGGCACATTATTAAAGAGAGAAAGATGCGAATTGGAGCTAAAAAGGATCAAAAGAAAGCAAAGAAGTACAGCTGAAGATCTGGAGCAGATATAACCTCAATTGTCACGATCGTGGTACACAAACTGTGATTGCTGGCAGTCAAGATGGTAAAGATACTACAATCACTTGGTGTTAACCACAATCGTGATGGACACGATCCCAACTTAAAGGAAAATCAACATAAGGGTAAAGATGTAAATGCACATGGCTATTCCCAAATTTTCCCAAAATAAGACTCAAAACCTATCATTCTATCATCCATCTCTACATTCCCCAATTATTTAAAATTGTTCTAGTCCTTAGCATCCATAGTTGGAGAAGAAAACATTATATTAATTTTAGTGAAGAATGCATTGGCATAACTTCCAAGTGAAGGATTAGTTAATTTTCATTGAATATTTGTGGATATTCAATGTTCGAAGTAACTCTCATTTAGTCTTTCATAGATCTAATCAATGGAGATTATTTTGCATTTCTTGCTTACTACTTCCATGTGTATGTAGTTCTTCCTATTGGAATTATGATAGATTAGGCTGTAAATAATTGTGGGATGTTATTTGTTTGTGCATTTACTAGTTTGTGATCTTGGGTTCTACTATTGCTTGGGTAAATTGGTTGGGATTTGTGGGTGAAAGCCCCAAATACGAAAATGGTTTTGATGGATGAAAATCACAAGCTCTTGAAAGCTTAAACCATCCGTGAAAAAGGGGTTTTGGTGAACAATATGAATCCTCATCATCCATTAAATATGGATGTAGGACCTACGGCAATAGAAGAAAGTTATTGGGCTTAGTTTGCTTATTTTCACTATCTTAAACATAAGGTGATTATGAAGTTGACTAAACTTAGGGTACTATCCTAGTAATAGGGGTGTCTAATTGAGGTATTAGATGGTTTGGATTGAAGCACTTATTAGGTACTCGAAGGGGTCAATGAGTGATATTATTGAGGTTTTGTTGACCAACTAGCCTCAAGGATTTCTAACCAATCCTACCACATCACCAACATTTAGAATTTGCATCAAGTCATCACACACTCATGAATATGTCTCCCCTAGGAAATCATAATCCCAAGATTCGTGCCTAATTTATTAAACTCTAATTATTCGAAACCCCTAATTAATACTAGAAAACCCCCCCCCCCCCCAAAAAAAATAGTTAATACATTTCACAACTGCCTTTTTTTATCTTCATGTATTCAAGTTTTTAATTTAGTAAGTATCCATTATTTTGAGCTAATTTGATCGCAACTCACATTGTTCCTCGTAGATTTGACCCCGACTCCAAAGTTAGGTAAACATATTGACGACGACTGCCTTGCACTTAAATTGACATTTATGTTGAGCATTATCTGAAATGGCATCTTTGTTGAGGAATAATTTGTCGTATTGAGTTATTTTAAAATTTTATCCTACTTGTTTTAATTCAAACATGCAAATATTTGTTTGTGATTTTCTTTTATTTCTTGTCCTCGGTAGTTTTTATTTTTATTTGTTTATCACTATGGCATTATGGAATGAACGTGAGTACATTGGTTGGAGATCCTATCTTGACAATCCATTTCCATATTGTAATGGACCCCACTTTTAGCATGATTGTAGATATTCTCTGCGGAGAGAGATGAGTGCACTATCTTGATGTTGTAGGGAATAAGGTTTTTCTCTGTGTGGTATTTGAGATGGGCATTTGAGTGATTATCCAAATACCCCTTACCCCTGTTATTCTAACCTAAGTGCTAGTTATTCTTATGATTTTGATAGGTCTTATGATCAAGGAAAGGAAGAATGAAGCACAAGAAATAATAGTTTTGAAGCAATGCTTTAACTTATCTTAGATCGGGTGACATCAACGGGGGATAATATACACGACATGCATCAATCCATGAAGGTATGTAAAGAGGAAAGAAAGGTAATGGAAGAGATGGTCATGGAGGTCAATCATGTAAGTACTGCAACCATGCCCAAGCATCTAAATAATCTTTATATTGAAGAATCCTTTGTGATTTCTTAATAATCCAAGCACAATATGTTTGATGTTGACGGAATAAACGGAAATTGTTCTAGAGTAAAATGAAGAATAAAAACAAATTTCTTATGAAGACTCTAGTCCATTTCGGGTGAGGATGCCAATAGGGATAAAATTTTAGAATTAAGGGATAGATCTCATTCAAAACATTTTTCAACATTATGCTTGGTAGATTTAATGAAAGTCCATCCACCCGAGAAAATGGTGGATTTTGGGGAGAAGAAACTCCATCCCTATATTTTGGAGTTTGATATTACAAAAGAGCACATAAAATCCCTACACTTAAAGTCCAACGAGAATAATTTTTGAAGTTCAACTAGTGGCCTATTGATGTTCTCACCTTTACCTAAGGATCCAACTAGGAATTTGATGTGAAGTTGGGTAAAAGGTTCGAGTTTCCAAAGTTATATGTTAGAACATGTGTTGTCATTCCCCTAATTTTACCCAGAGATCATCCAAGATGCAATGATCATAAATTGGGTATGAAATTTAAATACTCTAATCGGAGACAAAGATAAAGAATAAAGATAAGTTGAGTTGCGATAATAAATAAGGAGCTTAATGGGAGGCAACCAATCATTTTATGTTGGATCCATTTATTGTCGAATAAGTTACATTATTTTGATATTTTATAGATACTTTGGACAAGATTAGATGCCAAAAATAAGGGAACAGAATGCCTCAGTTATCGCGATCGCGATTGTGTGTCCAACATCCAACATGGTATTGGTGCAGTTTTAATGAGGAATTTTTAACCTTTATTATGGTTTTATGTTATGTGGTAAGGTCACTATAAGTCTTATAGTTGGGGGTGCATCCCTACCCTTGTGTATAACCACTGGTTTGCAATACTCGAACTTAGTTCACAAAAAGCATAAAAATTTTATTAATTATAGCTTGAGTGACAACATTCTTAAGGGAAAAGCATCATTCTTATGTTTTTGAGCCACAGATGCAGTAGAAGTCTGAGTACCTGTGGCATTGTGGATTTGGGATTGCACTCATACCATTGGTGAAGTCTAAGTATCCATATAGTTATCTTTCCCGTATATATCAAAAATGTGAGAGAAAGACTTGGGTTTTTTCCATGTTTTTCAAATTGTGTGGTGTGAACAATTTTTTGACGATCTTTACCTCATTTTGTGACTCCTAGTATTTAGATTGCAAAATGTGGTTAATACTTTCTTTTTTCTCTATTAGGAAGTCCAATTGAGCCTCCTTGAGAAGTTTACATGTCATATTTACAGTGAGCATAATTGGTTAACTCCCATGTTTGCTTGTATCATCTAGAACTTAACAGGTTAGTCTTTCAAAACTAATGGTGATCATTGCTTGGTGTGAGAAATGACTTCAGGCTGTCTTGTTGAACATGGGATTCTAATTTAGCCTAAAGATCCTATCCATGTATTGATCGTATCCCTAGTAACCAATTTTGAGCCTTCAAACCTTTATTTGGTAACCACATTAAAAGTCTTAGTCCATTCAAATGTTATCCTTCTTTTGAACCCGAACCTCTTTGAACATAAATATGTAAATTAAGGCTAAAAGCCCATATTGGGGGTGGTAGTGATTATATGAGGTAACCGTGGGTCACAAAAATATAAGTTGATGACTACATGTTATGCAAAGAAAACAAAAAGAGAAAACAGAAAAGAAAGGACTAAGCAAAGAAGCAAAGGCATGGATTACAAAAGAAACAAATAAAATGAACATTCCTTCAAAGAGATGGGTGAAGAATGATGACAAAAGTAGGCATGTGTGAATTTAGAAGACAATTAAAGTGGCCCATGGTCAAAAAGTTTGGTTGAATAGTGTGAAAGTGATGTAGATGTTCAAGTAGGGTATAAGCCATGTTGTTCCTAAATGATATCATACCCTAACCTAAACCTACATTACTAGCTCAAAAAGTCCCTTGAGATCTCTGACCATTTATTTTCTTTGTAGTGGCAATTTAAAATAGGAGAAAGCCTATGGTATGATACTTGTTAACATAGAGAGTACTTGTGAAGGAGAGAGTTTTGCACTTAAATTCCTTGTCGCAAATTTGGTTGAGTGGAATTTTCTTTCTTGTGAGAAGGCATGTGAAAAAATTAATGTTGGTAATTTTGTCATCTTCAAATAAATGAGGCAATAATGAGTATGTCTTGGTGATGGTCAAAAGTGAGTCACTTCTAGAGTTTTGGTCATTGTTGTATTATTTCTATTTGAAGACTTTTGCATCCTTAGATATTGGATATTTTTTCTTTGAGGGGTGTAAAAAAAGTAACTTGGCCCATGTGTAAAGATCTACTTGTGGTAGAGACTAATATTTAAGTCATTGCGATCTTTGAGGTGTCTAATTTGGGCATAAATATTCATTTTCTCATGGTTAGAGTTAGTGTTGCTTGACGACAAGCAGTGCTTTAAGTTGGGGGTGTTGATGAGTGGTGATTTTACCACTCATTCACACTCCTCGTTCGTGCAAATTACCATGTTATGAAATTATAAATGTAACATTATTATGATTGAATGCACTAATATCTGCATTTTGCAGGCACATTGGATTGGAGCAAAAAATAAACAAAAGAAAGCAAAGAAATCCAGTTGAAGACCTGGATAAGACATAACCACAGGTCCTCAAGCCGCAATCATGGTTAGTTAAGATACCAATACCGCATGGAGTTAACCACAGTTGTGATGGGCACGATTGCGACAACACTGTTACAATTGTGTCCTAGCGAAATATCTACGGAAGGGAAAAGATTTCAATGCACATGACTATTCCCAAATTTTCCCTAATGAAGTTTCAAACCCTATCATTCCACTATCTATCTATAGATTCCCCAATTGTTGAACATTTTTCCAGTCCTTAGCCTTCATACTTGGAGAAGAAAATATTGTATTAATTTTGGGTGAAGAATACATTGAAGTAACTTCTAAGAGAACGATTAGTTAACTGCCATTGAATATTTATGGATATTCAAAGTTTGAAGTAACTTTCACTTAGTCTTTCATAGATCTAATCAATGGAGGTTATTTTTTATATCTTTCTTACTATTTCCATGTGTAGCTAGTATTACTTAAGTGAATTAGTTGGGATTTACGAGTGAAAGCCCCAAATACCCAAATGGGTTTGATAGATGAAAATCCCAAGCTCTTAAAAGCTTAAACCATCCTTAAAAGAGGGGTTTAGGTGAACTATAGGAATCCTCATAATCCTTGAAAGAGGGATGTGGGAACCAAGGCAATATTAGACAATTATTGTATTTAGTTTTCTAATTTTCACTATGTTAGATATAAAGGTGATTATGATATTGACTAAACTTAGGTCACCATTCTAGAAATAAGGGTCGCCAATTGAGGTAATAGATGCTTTTGATTGAAGCTCTTATTAGGTACTCGAAAGGGTCAATGAGTGACACCCTTGGGGTTTTATTGACAAACTAACCTCAAGGATTTCTAAGCTAGTATACCACATCGCTAATATTTGGAATTTATACCAAGCTATCACACACTCATGCATATGTCATTCCTAGGAAAGTATAATCCCAAGATCTGTGCCTAATTGGTTAGACTCTAATTATTCGTAACCCCAAATTAATAATAGAAAATCCCATAAAGTAATATTAGTGAGACATTCCATAAACCCCTCATTTTATCTTACTGTATTCTAGTTTTGAATTTAGAAAGTATCCATTGTTTTGAGCTAATTTGATAGCGACTCACATTGTTCCTCTTGGATTCGAACCCGACTCTAAAGTTAGGTAAATATATTGACGACGGCCGCCTTGAACTTGAATTGATGTGTAAGTTGAGTATTATTAGTAGTGATGATGGATGACTTGGGATCTTGATTAGCATTTATTTATATAAGTATCTTCTGATTTGAGGTAAGATTTCATCCCTTTCCTGGTGAAATTTGTTGGTTCTTGATCAAAAATATAAATAGCATGAGGGATTGATTTTATCCCCACATTAGCTTTGTTTTCAACCATTATTAAAGGTTATGATTCCTTCAAAATGTATGAATATTGGGTTGGTTTCAAAAATGCATTTTTCGTGAATGGGACCCACATGTGGATTTTGGTATGATATTTGGACTTGAATAACAATAGTGCAATATTGGTATCACTATTCTCATATGGATGAGTAGATTACTATTTTGACAGTGTGATAATATTTTGGGATCGTGAAGTGAAGATAGATTTTTAAGGGCGATTCAAGGATTTGTGGTTCTACTTCAAGGTTGTTTTTGTCTACTCTTGTCTACTCTTCTTCGTAAGATGTTGCATGCTATATATTGCATGTGGATGTGAATGTTAAGATTGATTATTAGTAGAATGAACTAGTCTTGATTATTAATGTTTGGGTATTAGATGGTGGTTTTGTCGGGTAAGGTGAAAAACTTATTACACTTTCAAAAACCCATTGCCTCCTCCCTATACTGAACTAATTCGTGGCGTGGATCTGATATGATGCTAGTCTTGGGATGTTCTTTAAGTATTGGAAGCATGGTTAGCATGATTATTCTTATTAGGACTATTCTAGTGATCTTTAAACTGTAATTTAGGTATAGTTGACTTATAGCTCATGTTTCTAGGTGGAATTCCTATCTTAGGATTTATCATGACTTATGTACCATCTAGAATTCAATTTCGATACCATAGCCTAGTCCGGGGTCAAAATTTCCTAAATATGTAATTCAAGGATTAGAAGTGTTTTCTTTTGGCTAACCTTAGGCCATGACTTGGGTTAGCCGACGTGTACTTATTTATGAATATTTGACATAGTTGAGACTATTGAGCCTTTAGTGTAAGGTTACTTTTGACTTGATGATTGGCGATGGTTTTCCTCAGATTATGATTTTTGCCCTATAGATGTGAGATGCCTTATAGATGTGATATGTCTCACAGTTATGATTTATAGCATATGGATATGATATTCCTCATAGATATGCTATGGCGTATAGATATGAGATAGAATACAAATATAATTATCAATATGATTTGAAGATACATACGTTGGACTAAGGTCGCGATTAAAATTTTGTGATTATTTCTGATATATTGTTGGGCCAAAGGCCGTGTTAAAAAATTTGTTGGACATCTGAGAAGTTCTTGTCCTTAAAAGGGATGCAGCTGTAGTTTACAAATATTAGTCTTAGTGTTCTATTGTTTGAATATTGGTGATATCATGCATAGATTTGGTACATCCATGATCATTACATCGGTAAATTATGAGATTCTAGCAAAAATATGATATTATTATTATTTTTTCCAAATAATGGTTAAAGCTCACTTTTCACCTTATAAATGGATTTCTTCATAACACTAACTATCTGTCTTAAAGAATAAATTATCTATAATAGATTAATAATAATATTCTTAAGATTTGACTGAGACATATTCTTATTTCTGACTTTGATAATTCTAAATCACTCTGGTCATGAGAGATTTCAACCCTACTACAAATTTATAATGATTTAGTCTCGAAGTTCACTCCAGGTAATAGAATTATGGATTTACACTTTTATCCATGACTTGAGTCTGTGCACCTATTATATCTACATACATATTTATTCGATATGGAATTGAAGAAGATGCTATATTGATGATATAAATTTTAGGTAAAAACTCGATGGCTAATTTTAGTATTAAAGTTATAAATATTTTTGTTTATGATACTGATGATGTTGATGATATTGAGGTCATTGATTTTATATATTGATCCGTTAAATTTTAGGTATTGATTATATATTATGACCGGTTCAATTTTAGTTATGACTTATATATTATGACCATTAAATTTTGAATAATGCTTATATTTTTGTTCGTTCAATTTAGGGCATTTACTTATCGGTTTGAGTCCATGGAATGAGTGTGATATTGCATATATACATTGTATTAATTCTAGAATGCACATTGCCCGCCACTAGTACATGTCTATATCTATTAGCCGATATGGGGGAAATTGCATAAGTATGGATGGTAACTATGCCTTGTGTTTCATAGTATACTGATTTGACTGTTTGAGCCTGTGGAAGTGGGGGTACATGATAGGCTCGGCTAGGTATTTGGTTGTCCAAATTGGCTGGTTACTTATGTTGTTATTGATATTGTTATTATCATTGCTATGATCGTTGTTATGGCTCGTTTGTGATAGATTGGTTATTGGTTAGATAACGAGATTTAAGGTACAATTCGGGCTCTTCTATCTTATGATTTCATTATTATGCATGACTACCTCATGAGTAGGCATATGGATTCAAAAAAAAGAGTATTCTAGCCCTAGTTCCTGCTATGTTTATAATGTCTTAACATGCTCGTCTAGTGACATATGTTATAATTTGAGATGGCCTTGTTTAACTATATATTAATATATAGCTATATGTAGCCATGGTATTTCTGTATATCCTTTTCTACATTTATTAAGGTTGTATATTCATTCCTTGGCCTTATATACTATCATATATCTTTCTTTCACCTTTTACACATATATTAGCAAGGGATATATGGTGTAGTGTTGATATTCTTAGTATGGATGGGATAGGATAGTTCATCCTTAATACTTCCTAAGACTTATTATGCTAGTTTAATGACTACAAGTAAAATAGTTGCCATTACTATCTTACTAGCTTTATTATGTGATTGTTGGACATTAGGTATAGTTTTTATTCTTCTTGAATGTTATATGTATCTGCATTATCTTTTGATATTAGTTGGCAGTAGCCTACTAACTACCATGCATTTTTCACTCATACTATACTTCAGTAGCTTACAGATCATAGTACGGGGTATGAATATTAATGGGTCCATCGTGCAAAGAAGCCATGGTTCGAAGACTTACAGTGAGCTCCTAACATTCATAGTATTACTTTTCTCCCTCTTACGTACTAGACTATTCTCTATGTTGTATTTAGAGATGGTTGTATCTGTATATTAATTTATTAACACTTTTGTATCGTTCTTATGTTAGAAGATCTTGTATTGGTTCAACAAAGTTTTGGGACTATATTATATAATTGATCTATTATTCCACTTATGCTGTATTTTTTTCATTATCTATTTGTGTAGGTCATTACTAGTTGTTTCGGACTATAAGTTTTGGTTGCCTACTGGTGGGTTATAGTAGGCATCGGCAAGACCTTAGAGACAAGTATACCATGACATAGCCTATTTATCTAATTTATGGGATAGAAGGGTTACCCAAACCTTAGCATAGGATATTCGTTATGGCCATAGAATCTTACTCTCCTTGATTAAAAGCATGTTAACCATAGTTTGATGTTATGGATCCATTTAGTATATGGTTTACTATTTGACTGAGTGAATCAGGCAACATTCCCGTGATTAGATCTTTTAGTGACTTTACACCCCATTACTATAGTTTTCCATGTTACGAGAATTTATTATGTTAATTATATATTATTAATCTAGAGGCCATGGTTATGACACCAATTGGACTCTAGGTGAGTGTTCTATTATTATAGAGGACATGATTCTAGTTTATTAACTCTAATGTCCTTACGGTTGTATTGTTTGGATTCTGGCAATTGAATGCATACCTTTAGGTATATTCATGCTCACTTAGTGGTAAAATTCCAACTAAACCCTTTTTTCTACTGATGCTTTCTTAAAAGGGATTTTTCCACTTACCACTTTGAAAATGGATTTCTTTATTGACTGTAATACGCTATATATTTTCTAGTTTCTGGATAACATACAACTTAGCCCACGAGTCATAAGTTAGACGCATACCTAAATTAATGTAGCATGGCAAATATTCTATTAAAAGTACGAATTGACCCCTATTATCCATCAAGAGGGGTATGAGTCATATAAATATAGTCGTAAGGACATTAGTTTTGACCCATCGAGGTTCTATCCAGTATACAAGAAGGGGATATCTAGTCATATACAAAGGTACGATTCATATGGAGAGAAGTCTTATAAATACCAATGTTGGTTTCCTAAGTTGTTCGTTAACCCTACAACTCATATGTAGACTAGTACATGGTCTTTAGAATCTACCAAGCTAATGAGTCAGCAGTCCAGTCATACCCTAATATACGAGTCGTGAGCTCGACTCGCACTGACTCAGAATGCGATTTTCTGCATGTTTTTATAGGGGATTTTATGTCTTTCCCCATCCCCTTTGAAGAAAAACCCATGAAATTTTTTCTTCACAAGGGGTGGTATAAAAGGGCCCAAATCCCCAGTTCATAACACAAAACATCAATTCATCAGAAATAAAACAAAAGCGCGGTTTTTTCTCTCCCCCAGGAAATTATGGTTTTCTTAAGAATAAGAACAAAAATAAGAAATTTATCTCAAGGCTTCTACTGCAGGTATGTGTGACATTCATCTATGGGTTCCTTTCACCCATGGAGTCCAAGATCCCTTTTTGTAGTTTTAAATCATGAGTTTTCGTGTTTAAGTTGAACTTTCTCTGTGAATCTCCTGTTATGTTGATTTAAAGTTATGATTATTAGTTATTTTAATTTTCATTCCATGTTCAGTTGATTCAGGGTGAATTCCCTAAGTTATGAGTTTAGCCATAAAATCCTATTATTTCCTCATGATTAAGTGTATGATTTTTCACATGTTTTGATGAGATGTCATGTTTGCGTCTTTGAACCATCATAACATATTACTGTATTTCAAGTTTGGTATCGCATGCTTATGTCCATTCAATGCTGGTGGGTTTTTAACACCTAATACCTATATGTTTTACATGAATTTAGATTTTTAAGTACTTAGAAAGTTAATACATGACTCTTATTAGTATACTTACATATTTATGATCATGATGAGCACTATCAGTTATGTAATAATGTTTAGTCTATTTCAGTCCATTCTAGTATCAGTGTCAGTAAAATTGGGAGAAGGATTTAGCGCAGAGCAAACTCAGGTATGGAGGCTCACCTTACAGTAGAGGGTATGACCCTTAGTAGCAATTCTCGAGTTAGAGAATTATGTAGCCATAGTAGGTTATAGATATCTACCTTCCAGTTGAGGGTTAACTAAGTGTCTACCTTCCAGCTGAGAGTGGCACATATCTCTTTAGAGAACCTGCCAGTTGAGGGTTACTCCATAGTCCTTTGGTATACCAGTTTAGTAGATCCACATAACCAGTGTTAGTACTTGTAGCATAGTACTTACACCCTTCATACTGGGGTTATAGGTTGGACCCCTATTAGCTCAGATTAGGGTTTGTCAATTCGATGTTAGATCCCAAAATCTTAGTACAATATTCAGTATTTTTTTTTAGTTTAGGTTTACCTGACCAAAGCATACAGATTCTCAGTTATTCAGTTATTAAATTTTAGTTTTTTATTTGATAGGTTATTTTAGATGTATGTTTATATTTGTTCTTATATTCTCAGATATTATAGTTTAAATTCATTTATGTTCGATTATCTTATATTGGTCAGTTTGTCCTTATTTTATAAACAGAGTACATATGTATATCATCCTAACCTCATCTCATATGCTAGTACATTCAAAGTATTGACCACATACTTTTATTTATGCTATGATGTCTTATATCATAGGTTTAGATGTGAAGTTTCCAAATTGCAGTTAGATAAATCAGCATAATTCAGCAGTCGTAGTGGCGAGGACTCATCAATTGAGGACATGTTATGGTTATTCAGTTATTTCAGTAGTTCATTTTATTTAGTCTATCAGAGTTAGTTAGGGGTCTATCCCATTAACTCCCTAATCATTTTACCGGTTTTCAGATGTTAAAAAAAATAGTTAGACAGTCAGCTCATTACTTTATGTTCTTATCAGTTGTTTAAGACATTCAGTATTTCATATTTTAGTATAAGATTCATATTACCTTCTCAGTTGATCTTCTGCGTATGTGATATGTTCAAATTTTATTTCGTGCTCACAGCATATACCAGCTCATGGGTTATCTTGTGGTCGTTTATGACCGTAAGCACCATTGTCGACTAAGTCTTGAGGCGTTGGAGTTGGTATACTATTATGGTGTTAGCTAAGTAATATGCTCTTATGGTAGTCGATAAAGAGATTGGTTAGTTGAAATATTTGCATATTTGGTTTTAAAAAAAAATTAGCTCATCAGGACTAGATATTATAGTAGTGAAATAAATCATAGGTTCTAAATGAAAGGATTGGTTGGCTACTAATTTAAGAATATAGCATTCACTTGGGGAGATCATATAAAGAGGGGACTTGGTGGTGTTTATAGAATCTTAAAGATAGTTAGGGTGTATGCATGGGTGAGCAGATGTGATGTGAGGAGATGAATGTTCTATAGACCATAATGGGTTAGGTAATAAGATTAAGATCGACTATCCGTATTAGATGGTTTTAACTCTAAGGGTTCCTTTATTTTGGCCTATTAGTTGTATGTTGGTTTTGTATGTGCGAAGATGTGTAATGAATAATAAGGTGTAGTGGTAATGTGGTGAGGAAGAATTGTTTGTAGGTCGTAGTTAAGTTATATAAAGAATTTATGTTTATTTCACTAATTGATGGACTAGTATATCATATGGGATATTTTATTGGTGGTACATTATTGTCGTTAGAGACTAAGTTGAACTTATGATGTTAATTGTGGTCATAAGAGTGTTAGCTAGAGAATTGTGAAGCAAGATTTGTAGTAGTGAATTAGTAGGTTGGATATAATTTTTGAAATAGTGCAGGTTGATTACTTATGAAGTATTGAAGTGTGTAATTGTGGTATATGCATGACGTCTAGTGTTGAAATAGAAATGTTGGTTAAATCATTAGAAGGATAAGGGCCATAAATTATATGAATAAAGTGTGCTCAGTCTTGTGTTATGAGTGCCATTATCCCTAGCTTATGATTGTAAACTTCTTAGTATGGAGAATTCTAGGGAGTTGTTATATGGTGTTATGTGGAGCTGAATTGAGGGAGAAATAGATAGACTATGTGAAATTTTGGTATAGTTTTAAAATTTTGTTAAGTTATGACGTTAAGATATTAGAGGTCGAATGTTAGTATCCTAAGAAGTTGAAAATAGAGTGTTGAGTCTTTAGAATTATAGATGTTGATGACCATAATAGTGTTAGTTATAAGGCGATGACATTAGGAGTTAGAGGAAGTTATGGTTAGTATCTCTGAAGGGGATGTCCTAAAAAGAATTTAGTGTCTTTATATTAAAGTTACTGAGGGGAGTTTGTGTTCTTGTGCATGGTGATCCCCCATCCCCATTGTACGGAGTATTGTGCACATATATTTAGTGAAGAGATATACTTTTATGATTGGGATAGTGACCTTTGAGCTACGGTGGAGATGATGCAAATCTTAAATTTTCTCATTCTGGTGAGTTTAGGGAGTGAGTCATGATAAATCTATCTCTGTAAAATTCCTTGTATTTTGGTTTAAAAGGAAAATTTACCAACATCCTATGTATGCAAATTATGTCTATGCATAAGTTTCTAGTTCTCTATATGACCGATATCTATGTTCAGCCCTCTAATTATGATCTAAGTGTTTTGATGTATAGAGCCCTTCATGCTGATTGGATTATATCTTACATCATATAACCCACCATGTGTAATGCGACAAATATATGTTGTATTTGTATACTGTTACTCCTATTTCTGAAGCTCGTACTCTAGTCCCTCAATTATTATCCTTGTGTCAGATAGTTATGTATATAAAAACATAGAAATGTTATAGATTAGACAGTGGATGATTCTCTTACTAGAAATTTTTTGTATGCCTACTCAAACTATGGTTATAGAAGAAATGGGAAGATTGAGGTGAAACTTTTGTTATATTGAATAGATAGGAGAGGTATATGTGGTGAAAATCCTTGTGAGGGTGATATAGGTTATTGGGTTTGTAGTGGGGTGATTCGTAAAGTGTGTGTAATAAAGATAGGCTTGAATATTTTGATTTATACATACTTGTTAAAGGGATAGAACTCTCATTAAGACATACGTCTTTTGACTAGAGTGATATGATGGAGTAGCATTCTTGGATGAATGAAAAGCGTATAGCCTAGTAGCTTAAGTTAGCGTCCTTTTACTTAGGGTTAGGCTTATATATGTAAGCAATGTATAGTTAGACTCCGGCTCTTATAGCAATGTGTTTTGTGGGGGAATTATCAGATTTAAATGGTGAAGTGTGGTACTATTGGTTGAAATCGTAGTTGAGAAGTATTACGATATCTAAGGGCTATTAGTATAAAACCCTAAAAAATTTCCATCATTTTATTTTTGACCTTCCAATTCTCTAACCATTGATTTTTCACTTAAACTGTGTTCGAGGATGTTAAAAAGGGTAACCTTAAGAGTTTACAAAATTTCAGATGACGTTCGAGGCAGTTTTGCATCACGGAGGCAACAAGTCTCTGTAATAGCCTCGTGTCATGGAGGTTATAATCCATGATACGGTAAATAATGCGGACCTAGATAAAAAATTTGATTCTTTTAATTTTCTCATTTGGGATGATGAGCTTTGGGTTTTATACACTTTGCACGACATTATTGTCGTTGTCTCATGATTCGTGCTTACATAATTTACTTGGTGATGCCATGGATCCCTTTTCTAGATTCTTATACATGTCTTGTTAAGGGAGAATTCTAAATGTGAAGTTAAATACTTCATTCCATACTTTTAAGGATTCAAAAGATTCCTATCCATCATTCGAGGATGAATGATTCCAAGAGGGAGATAATGAAACACCCCTCATTTTGGGCTAGAATTTGAACCGTTATTTCTGTGTGCATAATCTTGAATCCTATTATTTTGTACATAAATATACATTTCATGATCATTATACTATTGCAAAAGTGACTTTGAGGGAAAAATGTTAGTAGTAAGCACTTAGAGTGAAGGGGAATCATGAACTTTAATTATCGCCAAAATTTTTTAATCTAATTCTAAAATAGGCAACTTTGAATGTGTATAACTTCTGGAATATATGTAATTTTTTGTCTCAAGACCCACGTAATTATAGATAAATGTGACCTCTTTCTAACGAATCTTATTTCTCCTTAATCTGATACCCGAGCAAAAAGTTGTGAGCGTTTATTTGAGGAGGCAGTAAGGGTCCACGATAGCGGCGGGACCTGGAGCTCATCATGGATATTACCCTACACAACATGTTAATGCTTTAAATTCATCAATTTTTGGGATTTTTTACTTTGGAGGAGGGGTATTGAAGTCCTTTCACTTATAAACGACCCATAAACGCTATATTAACCTATTTCCATCAGTTTTCACGATATAAAATCAATTATTTCACTCAAAAAAATCTTCTCTCTCATGTTTCTCTTTCAAGTAAAGACTAGGGTTCAAGGAGGTGAACTTCTATGGTACTAAGGGTGTTGTCTTCTTCAAATTTCTCTGAAATTAAGGCATATAGAACATTCCCTATACTTATATTTTCTTAATGGCATAAATTCACTAGTATTGCATGGTTTTGAAGTAGTTGAGGGCTTTTGATATGTTTGGTCATTAAATTGATTTTGCATGGTTTGTTAATGAAAATTCATGTTTAATGAATGGTTATGAACGTCGTGGGATGCATGGGGGTGATGAATTAATGGAGGGATCAGGGCAAATCCCTACTTTGATGATTTTGTCTTGGTCATGGTTTTGGAAATTGTATGCCCTCAACATATTTGTGAATTTGTCAATGAAAAGGATTTTGTCACATATTTTGGTTTACCCACTTGCAATAATGCATTGGAATAAAAAGGATAATGAAGTATGCATATTTTCCTTGAAAGGCATCTGTGGCCATGTTTTAATGTTAGAATTGGAACATTGTCGGTTCATTTGATTAATTGGGTTTGACTCCCAATGATTGATTATTATATACCTTTTTGACCTATGGGTTCAAGTCCCAAGTTGGTTTAATTGATAATATGGCATGATGATCATAACTTGCAAGTGGTGTTTGTATGCTGATGCCAATGACATGCCTTGGTGTACAATTGGTTTGATCAAATAAAAATGTGTTAAATATTTTAATTGGGCTTAAAAGAGAGTTTTTGTGGCTAACCATGGAAAGTGAAAGTCCCAAAGAGACCAATACTGGAAATCGCACTAGTCGGTCTGGGGTCCGCTGTGGCTTGAGGGTTCAATTCACCTTGCATATGACTAGGTTGTTCGATTCCACCTTGATATTATTATTATTATGATTGGATGTTTGGAGTCCCCTATATCACATTCATGATTGGGTGCTTAATTCACCTTGGTATATGTTGGAGGAATCGAGTCGCCCATGTGCATATATATATATATATATATATATATGATCTTTCTCTGAGTTGTGTGGCTACACGCCTTGGGGCCCAACCAAGGGGTACGATCTAGGGTCCATACATCCTATCGGTACTATTATTATGACAGTTAACCTACACAACCCAGTTTAAGAATGTTAAACATTCATGTTAAGCCTTGTACCCTTTCCCGTCATGTAACATATATATGTGTATTTGAACTTGATGGTATGCATGGGATTGGACTAGTTTTAAATTATCATTCATGGAATTATATTATCTTTATCCTTTACTTACATGCTAAAGATCCAACCACAGACCATCTTCAAATGTTGTATCCCCATGCGATGCAAGATGTCGTAATATTTCTACTCCTAATGTATAATGACTAAGTGATTGTGGGACAGCTCATGAGTCAGACTAAAGTGGTGAGATTTGATACTTTGGAAGACCCCATATCATGATTTTGTTTCCTTATTTCATATACTTTTCTTCGGTTTAGTTTGGCTATAGTAGGAGGCATGTCAAAGAAACTTTATAGTATTTGATTTGTGTTAGAGGCTTTGTGGATACTGTCGATATGGGCTTTGGGGTTTGTTTGGTTATTGATTTTATATTGACTTTTGAGTTCATCTCTCATATATTTCTTTATATTGGTATTCATCCTCTACTAGGTGTTCTTTGTTATTTTGGAATAGGTTAAGGGGCGGTCTCCAGTCCTCGGTAGACTTGGGATGCCCATCAAAGCAAGGCCCTACTTCAGGTCATGACAGAGATGAACTCCAAGGTTATCCAAATGGTGAATAAATTTCACTAATTGCCACTTATCTTAATCCATATGAGCTAGACTTCCCATGGATAACCTACTAAGATCCTTAGCAACTAGATTAGTTCAACTCCTTCTGGTTGAACACATATTATAGGCTCTTATAATCAGAAAATATATCTACATGGACTCCATACAAATAGTGATGCCAAATCTTCAATGTGAATGCTGATCAATGTTGAATTGACCACTCATTGACATCCGATTTATGCATACTCTACTATGTTTTGAAATTATAAATGAGGTAAAAATATCATGAAATTGCACTAATTCCCATATGTTGCAGATACACAAATGCTGAGATGAAATGAAACAAAATTAGTTGAAAGAGGATCAGAGTAGGAAGAGAAGTGCAGAAGCTGGAAAACCTGTGCAAACTGGGCCTCAGGTACCATGATCGTTGATTGGCCACCATGATCAAGTTATGCAAAGAAGTCAGCAGGTTGCGATCACTTGAAAAATTCAGCAATCGTAGTGTCACGATCGTGGGAGATCCACACACGATTGTGAGATAACGGGATTTTAAGCCTTGGTCAAAGTTGTAGAAGCACATAGCCGACCCCAAATTCTCATAAAAAAGATCAAAATTCTTATTCCAACTATCTTTTATCAATCATCATTATACAACCCTACCTCCCATCCTTAGTTTAGGGTTCTAGTAATTTCTAGGAGTTTGGGGAAAAACTTATACCAATCATCAGCTAAGAAGACATTAGAGTGATTTTTATGTTTAGATTTTTTACCACCCATTGAATATTCATTGGATTCTAAAGTGTGGTTTGCACTCTCTTTATTCTCTAATGGAAAACATTGATGAAAATATTAGTTTAGTTGTGTTTATTATCACTATGATTTTCTAGATCTACCTCTTGGGATTATGCTAATTTAGAATGCAATTGTGTGAGTTTTGATATATTTGCTTAAATTCTTGTTGGTTGATGATGGGTTCTACTATTTCTTAGTTGCAATGGCTGGGATTTTTGGGTGAAAGCCCCAAATACACAAATGGGTTTTATGGGTGAAAAGCCCAAGCTCTTGAAAGCCGAAACCATCCTTAAAAGATGGGTTTGGGTGAACTTTGGGAACCCTTATTATCTTTGGACGAGGGACGTGTTAACCAAAGTGATAGTATACAAAATATGTTTAAGTCTTTCCAATTTTTCACTATCTTAGACATAAGGATGATTAGGAGGATGATAATATCATAGGTATCATCCTAGAAATAGGGATACCCAATTGAGGTATTGGGTGGCTTTAATTGACATGCTTATTAGGTACTTGAATGGATCAAGGAGTGACATATTCGAGGTGTTGTTTAAAAACTATCCTCAAAGAACTTAAACCTAGCCTACCACACTACTAACGTTTAGAATTTGTACCTAATTAGCATGTCCCCATGCATAATTTGCCCCTATGAAAGCATAGTCCTAAGATCAATTTTAATGGATTATACTCTAATTGTTCATAGTCTCAAATTAGTCCTCTAGAAGCCTAAGAATTACTTTCACATTTGAAAAGATTGAGACCTCCAAACTATTGTATACCATAAGTTTGAATTTAGCAAGCAACTACTATTTTGAACTTACTCAATTGTTACTCATAGTGTCCAACTACTAGCTATGTAAATATATAGACAACAACATCCTTTCACTTAAATTTACATATAAGTTGAGTGCTATAAGAAAAAAGCTCCGTTGTCGGGGAATAATTTAGCGTATTGAGTTAGTTTGGAATTTCAGCCTACTTGCTTTGATTCAAACTTGTAAATATTTGTTTGTGATTTTCTTTTGTTTCTTGTCTTAGGTAGGTTTTTATATTTATTTGTTTGTTACTATGGCATCATGGAATGAACGTGAGTCTAATGGTTGAAGATCCTATCATGACGATCCATGTCCATATTATAATGGTCCCCACTTTTGGCAAGATTGTAGATATGCTCCCCGGAGAGATGTGTGCACCATATCAATCTTATAGGGAGTATGGTTGTTCCCTTTGTGGTGGTCAAGATGGACATTGGAGTGATTTTCAAAATGCCCTTACCCCCATTATTCTAACCCAAGTTCTAGTTTTTTTATGATTTAGATCGGTATTATAATTAAGGAAAGGAATAACAAAGCACCGAAATAATAGTATTGAAGCAATCCTTTAACTTATATTGTATCAGGTGACATCAACGGGGCAAAAAATACATGACATGCATTAATCCATAAAGGCATGCAAGTACTGCCACCATGCCCTATCTTCTAAATAGTTTTGACATTGAAGAATCCTCAGTGATTTCCTAACCAATCGAGCATAATATGGTTGAAAATGCCGGAATAAAGGAAATGGTTCTAGAGAAAAAAGAAGAATCCAAGAAAATTCTTATGAAGACTCTAGTCCATTTCGAGATGAGGATGGCAATAGGGATTAAATTCTGGAATTAAGGGATAAACCTCATTCAAAGTATTTTATAGCATTATGGTTAGTAGATTCAATGAAAGTCCATCCACCAGAGCAAGTGATGGATTTTGGGGAGAAGAAAATCCATCCCTATATTTTTGAGTTTGACATTCCAAAAGAGTAGATGGAAGCCCCACACTCAAAGGCTTAGGAGCACAATTTTTAAAGTCTATTGGTGTCCTATGAAAGTTCTCACCTTTGCCCAAGGATGCAACTCAGAAATTTAATGTGAAGTTAGGTAAAAGGTTCATATCCTTGAAGTGGCATTATAGAACATGTGTTTTCATGCCCCTACTATTGCCCAAAGAGAATCAAAGATGGAATGATTAGAAATTGGGTAGGAAATTTAAATCTTCTAAATGGAGACCCAAATAAGAATTAAATAAAAGTTGAGCTGCGACAATAAATAAGGTACTTGATGGGAGTAAACCAATTATTTTTATGTTGGCTCCATTTATTTTCAAATAAGTCATATTATTTTGATGTTTTGTAGGTGCTTTGGATAGGATTAGAAGCAAAAAATAGGTGAAAACCAAGTTTAGAAGTGTGACAGCCATGCAAAAAGTTAGGACAAAACAAGGGAATAGAATGCCTCAGTTACCACCATTACAACTTGAGGATCATGATCGTGGTTATGCGATCATGACAATAATATCATGATCTCAAATCTGTGTCAAGCTTTCAAATTAGTTATTGATGCAGTTTTAGGGAGCCCTTTTTTAAACCTTTCTTATGCTTTTATGTTATGTAGTGAGGTCACTACGAGTCTTATAGTTGGGGGTGTGGACCTACCCTAGTGTTTAAACATTTGTCTTCAATACTCCAACTTAGTTCACACAAAGCATGAAACTTTTGTTAATTTTTGGTTTTCATTTTTAGTTTTCAGTTTCTTTTAATAATGATATTGATGATGTATTGCAAACTTTTCCCTATGATAGATTTAGTGACAACATTATTAAGGAAAAAGAATCATTCTTGGGTTTTTGATCCACAAATACAGGGAAAGTCTGAGTACCCATAGCATTGTGGATTTGGGATTGCATTCATATTAGCACTTTTATTTGGAAATCCTTTTGCTTAATCTTAGCTTAGAAATATATGGTTGGTTTGCCTATATGTAGACAAAATTTGAGACCAAGACTTGGGTTGTTTCCATGCTTATCAAATTGTTTGGTGTGAATGCAAAATAACCCCCACCCTGAAACACCTAAGATCTTGGCCTTGCAAAATATTTTGATTTTTCAGCATGTTGTCCAAGATACGGTTGGGAAGGCCACTCGTACCCTTTCGGTATGAGTCATACTAATTAATCCCTCCCCCCCCGTACCTTGAATAGACTAAGATGATAGAATTCTATCCATATATGACTTAACCTCCCCCTAATCATACCATAAGTATACGAGTCATACCAAGTGATCATAAGAGTGAAGTCCTAGCTTGAGTGGACTATTTTTGGTACATGAGATATATACGGGTAGGGAATGAGTCATACCTTTAGGATACAATTCAAAGATGTGTAGTCATACCCTTACCTATGTAGGTGACCTAGGAGAATCCTAGCGTACGAGTTAGGGTACCACTCATACCCTAGGGTACGATTCATAAGGTGAGTCGTACCCGTTCTTTATTTTTCAGCTTTAACTACGGGCCTTGTGGTCATTTTATACACCCTAAACCCGAAGTTCATTCAATATATAATTGTATATCGCCTCCTTAATAAAAATTTTTGGTGGATCTAACATCCTAAACTCTCTGTTAAACACTCCCAAAGTTTCTTGAAGCAAGATTGGAGGCTAGGGTTTGAAGGGTGCTCATATAGAAGACAAAGATGAGTCAAGTTCATCGTGGATCATCTTGTTTAAGGCATGCAGGCCTTATCCATGTTAAATAACTCTAAACCCATGTATTTTACACTTGGATTAGTAAGTGTAAATGGTGATTTTTAAATAAAATATAAAGGGTTTTGTTTCCGAATAATGAATAATGTTGTTTCATTCTTTGACTTTGTTTATACACGCTAATGATGATTAATTACATATGTAGGTTATTTGTATGTAGCTTAATATGAGGATCTTAAGTAACCCTAATCTTGATGATTTCTACCATGAAAATAGCCTTGTTAAAGGTATGGACCTTAGGTGTTATGTAACTGAATTATCTAGTCATATGTTAGTGATGTTTATAATTAGGGTAATAGAACAAAAAGCATGCATGATTGATAAATGATATGGTGAAGGTATTGTGAACCATGTATTGTATAATTCATGACCTTATTGGTAGATGGCTAATAAGAAATTAAAGTTCCCAATCATAAAATTGAATTTGAATAGTGCATTGAACTAAAATATGGTTAGAATGTGTTATAAGCTTGCAATGAAATATGAATAGTTTTATGGGTCTTGATAACTATAAATTAAATTGAATTATGGAATTTATTTCATTGAAGTGATTAGTTGTTAAATAGTTGTTCGAAGGCTAAATGTGTATATATGGTATTGGTCTAGTGAAAATGAATGAGGTAAGATGTTATTAAAAAATATGATCGCATGGTAAATGGTTGCTATAGGCCTTGTTGGCCATGCAAGGAGTAAGTGGATGTCCTTGACAGTTAGTTGGTTAAACCAGACATGGTCCCTAAAACATGAACTTGAATTGTGTTTGAATGAAAGGTGTGTGTAAGAATAGTAAAGAGGAATGATTAGTTTGTAAATGTCTTTATAATTATAAATGTACTTGTATCATGATGTGAACTAAGGCCTTAGTACTATCTAAATGATTGATGGCTAATTGGATCACCAAAGACCATGTGGTTGTCTATGGTATTGATATGTAGCCTTGTTGGCTAGAATTACCTAAAGGGGCTCAGTCCCTTAAATGATGAAATGAATTATCTGGATGTTAATGCATGAACTAATGGTTTAAGAGTTCAAATGTCGACTATGGATGGTAATAAGATAATTATGATTAAAGTACCTCTTTTAATGACTTATAGTTAAATTCCTTTATCAAATGACTTATGGTTAATGTCCCTCGTTTAATGGGTTATGGTTAGAGTCCTTTTATTAAAGAGATCTCGTGAGGTTAAAATATCTTACCTTACGAAACAGCTTATGGTAATAGTCCCTTGCCTAATATATGAGGATATGATAAAAGTTTCATGCCTAATTGAACGAGTAAGCATGTGATTACTGTTCCATGCCTAATTGAATGTGTGAGCATATGATTAGATTTCCATGCCCAGTTGAATGTGAGAGCATTTGATTATAGTTCCATGCCCAATTTAATGTGTCAGCATGTGATTAGATTTCCATGCCCAATTGAATGTATGAGCATGTGATTAGAGTTCCATGCCCAATTGAATGTGTAAGTATGAGATTGAAGTTTAATGCCTAATTGAGCATTTAAGCATGTGGTTATAGACCCATTTCTAATTGATTTTGTATGTGGATAGAGTCCCTTAACTAATGAATTGATTAAATTAGTTGATTTGGTTTGAGGTTCATATCCCCTTGCCCAATGTAATGGAGAAGTTTAAGCTCCTAAATTGGTAAGGTGGAAAGTTGAAAGTTATTCACTCCATGTCTCATGAATAAATGCTTTACGAATGATTGTTATTACTCCTCTATAATTTGGCATGCTCTATAAACATATGTATATGTGTCTTCATATATGCTTATCCTAATGTAAATATAATTGCATCTAATGGTTTGACTTGGATTTATTAAATTCACTATTTTATCCTTATCCTTAAGTTACATACTAGAGCTCCAACCACTAACCGTCTCTGGATGTTATGTCCTCATAAAACATAGGGGCCGAAGCATCTTCTTCTTCTTCTAAATTGTGATCAGGTGTTTGAGTGGTAAAATCATTGACCTTGGAGTGGTGATCTTTCATACTTCAGAAGACATACCTTCCATCGTTACTTTATTCTTTGACATAGACTTGTATAGATTTGTTACATGGCTATTGTCAGGGTCATGTTCCAACATATTATTGTCTCTAATTTGGTAGAGGCTTTGTGGATGACTTTGAACTTGGGTATATTGACTAAACTTTTGACATTAATAAAATGTTAGATATTATTTAATTTTTAACTATTAGCCTTATGTTTCCACTATTTTATAATAAGGTTGGGATTCGTCGACCCTGTGATTATTATGATAATAATTAGGTTTGGTTATTTTGGAAAACTCTAGTTCATGTGGGCTTGAGATTCCCTCAAGACATAGCCCAATTTTTGGGTGTGAAAAATTGGTATAAGATCCTAGGATCATGGTTAGTTGGAAGTCCACTAAGTCGTGTCAAGTAGAATCTCTTTTATGGGTGTGTAGTGTGCCATAATTATAAGAGAGGGGCTATGAGACATTTAGGAATACTTCCTCTACTTTTGATTAAATCTCAAGCTCTATTGAGTCAAAGGTCTTAGATTAGTCTGATTTCTGCTTGCTCATCTTTCAGATCATGTACCCAAGATGATCTGATGTTCGGGCAAACCATTTTATCCTGACTAGGGAAAATATGGACAATGCTTATTCAACTTCTCAGATTCAGACCCGGTCAAGGGTGTGACATCTGACTGTCCTCGTGAGGTTCCACCTATTCCATCTAACCCCACTATTTAAGGTAATGCTTCTCCTTATCTTCTTAAAATGTTGGGTTCCATTACTTCTTTCTTCTATTGGATTAGGTTGGTGTAAAATGGTCCAAGAGAAAGTGTTGGTTGGGTCCTAGTTTCTATTCTGCAGCTAGTGCTCCCTACCCGAACACGTTGGTAGGCGGGCATCTTCAATCTTATAATAGTCGTAGGCATAAGGTTCCTAACACCAGGTCAATGGTTCCCAATCTGTACTCACCTATCCTTCTTGTCGGTTTTGCGGATAATTACATCGTGGTTGTTGCAAAGAATGAATAATCGGTGCTTTAAATGTGGTCAATCGGGTCACAAGTAACGGGAGTGTTTTACAATTACTACCGCTTGGGTAAAAAAGATGTTGGTTACCACTTCTCTAGCCTTTGCACCAAGGTGTGCCACTTTTATCTCCGACATTGGTCAAGACTGTCTCAATGCTATTACTACCTCTCGGGAGCTTGTGGTGCATTTGAATATTGACATTGATATGTTGAAAAATATTATCTTGTGATGTTTATTTCTTACTTGACCCAAGTTCTACTCTTCCCTATATAACCTTGTATGTCACTTGCATCTTAGTTGTGGTCCCGAGAGTCTATCAGTTTGTTTTTCTGTTTCTACCCTAATAGGAGACTCTGTAGTTGTTAAAAGGGTCCATAAGGGGTGGTATCTAGTAGTGGTAAACACGCTCTTGTAGACTTGATAGAGTTGAAAATGGTTGATTTTGATATCATTCTAGGGATGGATTGGTTAAATTAGTGTTATGCTTCCTTAGATTGTTGGACCCGGTCATTGTATGGGAAGGGGTTCCTTAGAGCAAAAAGGATGGTTCATTTCTTATCTCAAAGCCCAAAAGTTGATTCCAAAAAGCTGTTTGTGTCATTCGGTCCAAGTTAAAGATTCTAACACGGAATAACCTTCTATAGAATTTATTCCCTTAGCTAATGAGTTTCCCAAGGTATTTCCTAATGATCCTCCCAGTGCGGTCACTATGAGTTTCTTGTCATGTCCTTTGGGTTGACCAATGCCCCGACAATATTCATGGACGTGATAAATATTTTCTTTCGTCCATTTTTTGAAATGTTTGTCATTGTCTTCATTAAAGACATCTTTGCCTATTTAAATAGTGAGGCGGATCATATCGATCACCTTTTTACTATGTTGCAAGCATTGAAGGATCATCCTTTTTATGGCAAGTTCTCCAGATATGAGTTTTGGTTAAAAGTCATAGCTTTTCTTGGTCATGTTATTTATCTCTAGTGAAGGGATCATGGTAGATCCCAAAAAGGTATGCGGTGGTGTGTCTTTTGGTTCCTAGTCCTAAGGACTCTTCCATTGGTGTGTTGTGTCCGGATGTGTCTCATTTATAATCTAGGTAGTTGCAATGAAGCACTCCGTACCTATAGTGTCGTGTCTCTACTTAGTGTATTTTCTTAAGTGGCCAGAGTGGTTTTTGTGCTTTAGTTCATCCGTGACCCTTCTTGTGTTGGATACCTAAGTGGTTTGGGAGGACATGTGTATGAATAGTTTTATGGCATAGTTGTGTTAAGGTTATGGGTTTCCAGAATATGTTAGTGATTTTGGTTATAATGGTTGGTTATAGTTTTTCCAGGTCGTCTACTTCTAGAGTCCATATTTTAAGAGTAAAAGAGAAGAGTAGTGTTCGAGATGAATGTAAGGAATATAGCCCGATAACTTACGTTAACTTCCACTAGTTTTTGAAAAGCAGGAATATAGACGTAATGTATGGCTATACTTAGACTCTCATAGTGTGGGTGTCTCGGTTAACTCTATGTTTAATAGGACCCGCTCCGCTCTCTAGTATCAGCGTGGTGCCTTTTGAGGCATTATATGGTAGGTGATGTCGTCCTCCTATTTGATGGTATGGAGTTTGAAAGTGAAAGTTCCTTGAACCCAATTTAGTTCACCAATCCTTAGAAAAGGTGAAGACGACTCATGAGAGGTTGATAATCGCTTAAATTCACCAAAAGTCCTATGTGGATGTATGGTGTAGGAGTTTAGAGTTTAGTGTTGGTGATTCACAATTGGTTGGTTTTTTAATAATTAATTACTTAATTTAATAGAAAATCAACCACAAGTGGAGGGAGCGATGCAAATTTGTAAAAAAGGGAAGCTTAGTCCCCATTATGTTTATCCCTATTTGGTCTCGAAAGGTATTGGTAACATTGTTGTCATGACCCAAGACAAGACCTTGGCTTCTCTATCTGGCAATCTTGCCCACCATTCATGTACTATAAAGAAATGTGGAAGAAGACATTAAAAATGGAAACATGGTAAATCTCTTAATTTGACTGAACAATACAAAGTTAATTTCATAACATTCAAAACATATGACACCAATTGGCAAAATCTCTAATAACACGAGAACAACTCCTGTCTAAAAACTGGGACAAGGCCCCCAGTCGAACCATAAATCAAAATAACTATCAATGTTCAAAAACCAGGCCTTCTGAAACAAGTGAGCCTCACCAACTGCAATCTCTGACAAAATTAAAACTGTTGCTAAGCGTGACCCCGAGATAGTGCCTCTGATCCTGAAATATAAGGGTCAATACAGATGTCCTGGTACATAGAGAAATCAAAAATAATGTTCTTTTATACTACATAAACGAGAGCAATTCATAAAACCATTTTCATACACTGTATAAAAGTCATGGGCATGCTTAACAAACAAAAATAATGGATGTTCTCTCGGAGCAACTTATCAAAGATGCTAACGTGAACCGTCGTCGAACAAACAACTCATGAATCGTCTGAATAATTCTGTCGGATCTCCGGAGAAGTTAGTTACCCTATTTGATGGAATTAGCTTCAATCTATAGTCACTCACTTTTGGAAACTTCCTCCCCACAAAATTTCAATCTATTCCTAAGGAATCGGAGGAGATGTTAACAAACTCTGATTCACCAGGTCATTGAATCTGTAAAATTTTGGGGACTCGATTACACCACAGAAAAATTGACGACTCAAGATCTCTACAGTGACAAAATCAACAGAAAATTTCCCTACAGTCAAGACGGAATATGGTGAGAATTGAGCTGCCACAAAGGGAAAATGCTATCGTATGTGCCGCCAACGTCGAAGCAAGGTAAGATCTCTATAAGCATTGAAGAGAATGATATACGTAGTCACGTTGTGTATTGGAAACATGCACTAATTGGCTATTTAATTGTAGATACTCCCTATTTGATGTCCTTGGAAGCTTATATTATGAGTGTATGGAAGTACTCGGTGAAACCCCAAGTCCTTGGCTATGACGATGGGTATTTTATCTTTAGATTTGAATTGGTTGAAGAGTGTGATATAATATTACTGGGAGGACCTTCCACATTCTATAACAAGCCATTTATTGTGCAAACATGGGACATCAACTTTGAATTTGACCCTAACTGTATAACTACCATCCTACTATGGGTGACTTTCCCAGGCCTGCCTGTGGGTTACTGGTCTTAAGAAGCATTGATTAAGGTAGCAAGTGCTATTGGCAAACCAAAGAACACATACCAGTTTACTGCTACAATGGAAATAATTTCATATGCTAGAGTGTTGATAGAAACAGATGTAGCACAACCTTTGTTTGATGTCATAGAGATGATCATTCCAATGGGTGTTTTCCAGTAGCCGGTAGAGTATGAATGGAAACCAAACTATTGTTGCCACTATTTGAAACTTGGCCATATATCTGAGGGTTGCTATGCAAAAGAGAAGGATAAGAATAATAAGACAGAGGCATTCAAAGAAGCACCAAAGAAAAAGAGAAATAATAGAAGGAAGAAGAGAACTCAACAACAATAATGGCAACATAGGATGGTGACAGCAGCAGGGAAAAACAAAATCATGACTAAGACTGATATAGAGTATTCAAGGGAAGAGGTAAGTAGTGTCTCACACACAGTGCAAAATAATGATCAGGATATGCCTAGCACTAGTATAGGGAATAAATTTTTCCCTCTGCTGCAAATCAATACTGAAGAGGACCCTCCAAGACTACCTGGAGAAGCTCTTAATATATGATTTTATCTACCTAGAATGTCAGGGTGCTAAACTGCCCCCTGAAACAAAAAGAGGTGAAGATCTTTTTGAAAAACCACGAGATAGATATAGTAGGATGTCTTGAAACTAGGGTAAAGAAACAAAAAGTTGCAGCTATCCTGAGAAAAGTAGGTGATGGATGGAATACCTATTAAAACTACCCAATAGCATCAAATGGGAGAATATGGATGCTCTGGAAAACTCATGTAAATGTATCCATCATACAGGTGAAGGAACAATATATTCATAGTTATATCAGTGATGTTGGGAAGAAAGTTCTAAGGCAAAATTCCAGGGTTGTGGTGATCAAATATAGAGATGAAAACTCAAAATATTTCTATGCTTAGTAAAGACTTAGAGCAAACAGAAGCAGTATTTCCTCCATTTATGATAATGCAGGTAACAAGATCACTGAACCTACCCTTATAGAAGATGAAAGTTCTAAGGCAAAATTCCAGGGCTTTGGTGATCAAATATAGAGATGTAAACTCAAAATATTTCTATGCTTAGTGAAGAATTAGAGCAAACAGAAGCAGTATTTCCTCCATTTATGATAATGCAGGTAACAAGATCACTGAACCTACCCTTATAGAAGATGAATTCATTAGTTTTTTTCTCTAGTTTAATGGGTACAGCCGCACCTGAGATCCCATGTCCAAATTCTGAGGTGATTATATATGGAACTTACCTCACATACACTCAAAAATAGGAACTGGTACAAGATATAACTAATTAAGAAATCTTAAGTGCTTTGAAAAATATGCCAGTAGATAAATCTCCTGGGATAGATGGCTACCCAGTAGAATTATTTATTGGTCAATGGAATATAGTTAAACATAATGTACTAAAGGAAGTTCTTGAGTATTTTGAGATAGGGAAAATGCTGAAATCATTTAGTTATACAGCTGTGACTTTGATTCAAAAATGTGCCAACCCCACCATGGTGAAAGACTATAGACCCATAGTCTGCTGCACAACCTTCTATAAGCTGATAACCAAGATACTTATCAATAAGATGAAAAAGGTTATAGGATCTATTATAGGACCCTCATAATCTACTTTTATTGAGGGAAGAATCATGATTGATAATATCATTTTTAGCCATGAACTATTCAAGTGGTATTCTAGAAAGGGTCTTTCCCCCAGATGTGTGTTGAAAGTGGACCTTAGAAAAGCCTATGACTCAATAGAATGGAGATTTATCAGGAGTATGTTTGTTGAGCTAGGTTTTCCAATGAAGTTCATAGCCTGTTTCATGGAATGCATAAACTCTGTCTCCTATTCTTTGGTTTTAAATGGGGGTCTCACAAAACCATTCCAAGGAAGAAGAGGCATAAGACAGGGTGACCCCATGTCACGCTATCTATTTATGATAGCCATGGAATATTTGAATAGGGAATTAGGTTGCATAGACAGAGAAAAGAGCTTTCAGTACCACCCAAGATGCAAAAAACTGGGGGTAAAGCATATATGCTTTGCAGATGATTTACTTCCTTTTTCCAAAGCTGATTTAATCTCAGTTACTCTAATCCAGGAGGCTTTCCACAGGTTCCCCAAATCATCAGGACTACAGGTAAATATTGATAAAAGCTCAGTCTATCTTTTAGGTGTAAAACCATAGGTAAAGCAGCAAATCCTTGATATTTGGGCTATAAGGAAGAGTCTTCCCTCTAAATACCTAGTGGTACCCCTCTCAGCAAAAAAAGTAACTATTGATTAATATATGCCCTTGGTGGAAAAGATTGTTGAAAGAATGACATGTTAGAGTGAAAAGTTACTATCATATGCAGGTAGAGTCCAATTAATAAAGGTTGTGGCATTTGGTATCCAGACATATTGGGCTCAGATATTCCTACTTCAAAAAGAATTATGAAAATAATAAATGGGTTATGTAGTGTATTCTTATGGACTGGGAGCATTCTGATGTCAAAAAAACCATTGGTGGCATGGGAGAAGATTTGCCTTCCCAAGGCTGCAGGAGGACTAAATGTCATGAATTTATCAATATGGAATACAGCTGCTATTACAAAACAGCTCTGAGCTCTAGCTGAAAAGAAGGATAGTTTGTGGATAAAAAGGGTTCATAACTAATACATAAACATAACACTATGGAGTCTTGTATAAGCCTAAAAAATGCTACTTGGTCTATCCAGAAGATCACTGAGTCAAGAGAGAAGATCATGAGGGCCCCAGGATTACAAGGAAACCTACAGACTAGGCTGGTAGCATGTGTCAAAGGCACCAAGTTCTTGATCAAATAGTTTTATAATTCTATGACACCTCATTACCCAAATGTTTATTGGAGAAGCATTGTAATAAACCCATGTATACACTTTGACATAAATTCACTCTATGGCTAGCTCTACAACATAGACTACCTACAGTGGAAAGACTAGCAAAAATTGGAATACAGGTACCTATTGAATGTGTACTATGTCGAAGTGTTGATGAGACTCGTGATCATCTGTATATGGAGTACAATGTCACTAGAAGTTTATGGAGATGATTTCTACTATGGATGGGTGTACAGAGGAATATGGTAGAATGGAATACAGAAGTAGAGTGGGTGGCCAAACAAGCAAAACAAAGATCAGCTAAAAGCTCCATCAGCAGTAGTGTCTTTGGAATGGTGATCAATATAATGTGGAGAACAAGGAACTCTATCAAATACCAATAGGGCAACTATAATAAAGATCAAGTTTACAGGGAAATCGCTATCTATGTCCATATTCAGAGAAAAACTCAAAGGAAATGGGAAGGCCCTCTACAACAGGAAGCTACAGTACCGTGAAGAAAACCACCTGAATGGATGATACAAGGTTTACATTGTAATGTTGGTTGGAAAGTCTTGATTAGTTAATACTAGATCAGATTCCCTAGCTGAATAGTTGATGTTGAAGAAATAGTATAAATTTGTTACATGTATGATAAACACGGGGTCTGACCCTATTTGGAACTTTATAAATATCCTTTTGGTGAAATAAAATGCTTATTTACCAAAAAAAAAAGACCCATTCCTTATCTTACTTCTGAGAAAGTTGGTAAAACCTATAAGTCTGATATTCTACGAGCTATGTGGAATCCACCCGTTACTCGACTGTCAAGCCCCCAAGCAAAGTTTGCCACAAATGTTGTAGTTTCGGATTCTGATACGTCACAGGGCACTAGGCCAGCGTATAATCCCTCTTGAGGACATAATAACCCGTATCTGCAAAGCACATTTTAGGGTAATGAGTTTGTTGAACTCATGCCTTCTTTGGGTAACCTATTAACATCTGTTAAGCCCATTTTTAACATTCTAAACATGAATCGTTCTGAAAAAAATTCTAAAAATTTGAATGAAATATGACTTCTATTTTTTTCTGAGTTTGTTATAGCATTATCTGTTTTGGTATCATCGTACCAAGACTTGCAAGTCATATGTCTAAGACATATAGTATCATGTTACAGTCCCTTTATTCAAAACAAATTGTTTGGACCACCAAATCATTTAAACAGTGCAAAAGAACTTGTATATCGAAGTACATAAAACTTATGCAAAGATTCTCTTTATCAATTCTTAAACATGTGGTGGTCATTTACTTCCTAGCGAACCAAGAAATTCTTTCAATAATAATCTTTAATATTTACAAACAAGACATATCAATCTCTTCAATTAACAACCAACATAAAGTTAATAAATGATAGCAAAACCCTTGGTACATGCTTTAAGACATTTGAGTATCGCATAACTTGTAAATCAAGAAATTACACAATGAGAGAGGGAAATACGTTGTTCATGCTCTCAATTCATATTTCAAAACCAAAAAAATGTTTATATATACATGAGTAAAAATTTAAAATTAAGGGAAAGCCTCAAAACTAAAAGGTTCACAATGCATACTTTCTAATATAATTCAAAACCCTTCCTAAACATATGATTACTTAGTTTGAAGAAAGAAACCCGAACCTTGACTCATTTCGTGGAAATCTTGGACTTAAAGGTTGATTCTTGATCTTCAGGAGGAAGAAGTAGGGTTTTGTTCTTAATGAATTTGAGTAAATTTGGGCATATAATTCTCATAAGATGTTTTAAATTACTGTTAACATGATTTGGGATGTTGGGAAAAAGTCTAAAATTCCCTTCAAAATTTAACTGTTAAGTAGGATCCTATTTTTAGGGCTCACTGCAATACGATGACATGATCATCGCAATACTTACTACGACACGGTGCAATCACGGAGAGTTACTGGAATTTGACTATTATCAATTTGTACTTCACTATGATGTGATAGAGGTCCCATCTCTATAGTCACCACAACACAGTGCTATCATTCTATTTTGAAATCTCAAATATAGCTCAAACCCCATCAGAAAAATTTGAGACTCCCCTGAGACATCCCCTTTACACCCTTGAACATGAATCAATTCAATAATATATTTCTTAGGATTGATAAGATCGATTTAAAAATCATTAAAGTTTAGGAGCTTAAGTATGACTAACTCCCTTTTAATACTTAGGAAAATTTCAGGTTGAAAGTCCCCTATTCATACTACTAAGGGTGGTAGTAAGCCAAGGATGCTATGGGGCGTCACATTATCCCACCCTTGGGATCATTTATCCTCGAATGATGACTTGAGACACAGATAAGAATGATTTCAAACACACCCAGGAAAAAGGTAAAGAGAGAATAGTCTATGGCTTGTACCTTCTATGTCGTCCTTCATTAGCTCAAAGAGGTTTGGGTATCTATTTCACCTTTGATCCCCAGATTCCCATGGAGCTTCCTTAGATTTTTTATTCCTCCACAACACCTTAAACGAGGCTGTTTCCTTGCTCCTCAGCTTTCAAACTTTAAAATCTAAGATGGAAATGGGTTCCCCTTCATATGACAAGGAGTCTTTCACATTGATCTCGTCTACTGGTAATACTAGCGAATAATCTCTAATGCACTTTTTCAACATAGATACATGGAATAATGGATATACTGAAATCAGACTCATGGGAAAATCTAACTCATAAGAAACCCCACCGATCCTCCTTATGATGTGATATGGTCCTATATAATGAGGACTAAGCTTTCCATTCTTTCCAAATCGCATAACTCCTTCATAATGTAGACCTTTAAGAATACCCAATCATAAACCTCAAATTCTAAATCTCTTCTCCTAACATCAGCATAATATTTCTAGCGACTCTGAGATGTCTTAAGTCGGTCCCTAATGATCTTTACCTTCTCCATCACATGATGAACAAAATTAGACCTGAATAACCGGGTTTCACCCACTTAATACCATCCAATAGGTGACCTATACCTCCTCCCATTAAGTGCTTCAAATGGAGCCATATCAATTATGCAATGGTAGCTATTATTGTAGGTGAATTATATCAATGGAAAATAATTCACCCAAATACCCTTAAAATCAATCATGCAGGCCCTCAACATAACCTCAAGGGTCTGCATAGTACATTCATCTTGTCCATCAGTCTGAGGATGGAAAGCAGTACTCAAGTTTACTTAGGTGCCTACCTCTCTAAAAAGATTACTAGAACTGGGAAGAGAACTATGTCTCTTGATTGGATATAATAGACACCGAAGGCCCATGCAACCGACCTATCTAAAAAATATACAACCTAGCATAGTCATCCCCAGAATAGTTGGTCTACATAGGAAGAAAATGAGAAGACTTGGTCATTCTATGCACGATCACCTAAATAGAATCATATTGGTTTCGGGACTTTGTAATTCCTATAATGAAATCTAGGTTGATTATCTCCCACTTCAACATGGGAGAGGCTATCTCTTGGAAAGTGCCACCAGGCCTCAAATGCTCTACCTTGACTTGTTGAAAGCCTAAACATTTAGAAACAAAATTAGCAACATAACGCTTCATATTGTTCAACCAATAAAAAGCCTTACGGTCATGATACATTTTTGTAGAGCCTGGGTGAACAACATACCTCAAAGTGTGAGATTTATTAAGAATTCTCTCTTATAATCCATCCACATTCGGCACACATATCCTACCCTGATACCTCAAAATCTCATAACCTCTAATTTCAAATGCAATTACATAATATTGACCAATATCTTTCTTAATCTGCATCAAGATAGGGTCTTTGGCTTGCTTTTCCTTAACTTCAGCACATAGAGAAGACCTTGCTATCTTATGGACAATTAATCCCCTATTTTGATAAACCAGAAGCCAAATCCCAAATTTGCAAGACAGTGAATATCTCTTATGATTTCTCTCTTTTCTTTAACAACATGAGAAAGACTGCCCATTGACAACCTGCTAAAGGCGTTGGCCACTACTTTGAATTTACTTAGATGTTAGTGCAGGTTTATATCATAATCCTTTAATAGTTCCAGCCACCACCTCTGCTTGAGATTTAGTTCTTTCTACAAGAAAACATACTGTAAACTTTTCTGATCAGTGAAAATATCAACATAAAACCCATACAAATAATGTCGCCAAATCTTAAGTGCAAACACCACATCCTCTACCTTTAAGTCATGAGTGGGATGATTCTCTTCATGCACCTTCAACTACCTAGATGCATAAGCCACCACTTTACCATGCTGCATAAGCACATACCTAAGTCCCACTCGAGACATATCACAGTACACAATAAATTTCTCTATTCCCTCGGGAATGGTTAAAATTGGAGTGGTAGTCAATTTGTCTTTCAGTTTCTCAATGCTATTCTCAGAAAAGTCAGACCACAAGAATTTCTCTTTCTTCTGAGTCAATTTAGTATGTGGCACATCTATGGAGGGAAAACTCTCACAAATCTTCTATAAAACCCTACCAAACCCAAGAAGCTTCGGATATCAGTTGGAGTCGTGGGTCTGGGCCACTTTATCACTGCCTCAACCTTTGGGGGTCAACTTTGATCCTCTTGCTAGAAATAATGTGCCCCAGGAAAGAAATAGAACTAATCCAGAATTCACATTTGGAAAACTTTTTAGAAAACTCATGATTCTTAAGGGTCTGAAGGATGATTCGAAGGTGACTAGCATGATCCTCCTCATTCTTAGAGTAAACAAGAATATCATTAATAAAAATAATAACAAATAGGTCTATAAACTACCGGAACGCCTTATTTATTATGTCCATAAAATTTATAGGGGAATTAGTCAGTTTGAAGAACATAACTAAGGATTCATAATCACCATATCGGGTTCAAAAAGATATTTTGGGAATATCAGCCTCCCTAACCTTCAACTGATGATACCACGAATGAAGGTCTATCTTGGAAAAACACTTAGCACCCTTAAGTTGGTCAAAAAGACCATCAATTCTAGGACGAGGGTATTTGTTTTTAATAGTGAACCTGTTCAATTGACAGTAGTCTATACACATATGGAGAGAGCCTTCTTTCTTACGCACAAAGAGCGCTAGTGCACCCGAGGGAGAGATGCTAGGATGAATAAAGCTTTATCAAGAAGATCTTTTATCTATTCTTTAAAATCTTTGAGTTCTGTAGGAGCTATTCTATATAGTGAAATAGAAATAGGATAAGTGTCTAGCAATAAGTCAATACCAAAATCTATCTCCCTATCAGGAGGTATCCCCGGGAGATCATCAGGGAAACCTTTGGGAATTCATTAACTATCGAGACAGACTAGAGGAAAGGACTTTATATACTATAATATTTGACCCGAATAAGATGATACACACAACTCTTTGCTATTAGCTTTTGGTCTCTAAGATAAGATATGAACACCCTCCTAGGTGCTAAGGAGTATCCCTCCCATTCTATCACTAGCTCATTTAGAAAAGAGAAGGTAACATTTCTATTTCTATAGTCTAATATAGCATAATATGCATGAAGCCATTCCATTCCTGGTATAGCATTAAAATAAACCATATCCAATTCTACAAGATCAGCCATGGTATCACGATGAAAAATGGATACTACATAATTTTTATAAACCCTCCTAGCTATAATAGAATCACCAACAAAGTAGAAATATAAAAGGGTTCCAGAATATTTTTAGGCCCAAAACAAAACCAACTGCCACATAAGGGGTCATACAAAACAAGGTAGACCCGAAATCAAGTAACACATATACATCACGAAAGAAAATCTATAATGTACCAGTAACAACATTTGGCAATGCCTCGGCATCCTACCGGTTAGAAAATACATATAACCTGTTGTGACTCTCTCTAGTAGCCGAAGTATTTCCCTTGGGTGGTGGTGGAACTGTGGAGTTTATTTTGAGACTTAGCACCACCAAAATTCCCTATTAAAAAAGGATAGTCTCTCTGATAATAGCCTGATTGACCACAATTATAACACACCAACATACCCAACTAACACTCCCCTAGGTGTTGCTTACCATAAGTCCCACATTACAGGAAAGACCGACGTGGCTGATCCACACTTCCTTGGGACTGAGTACCTTGTACTTCTGATCCATCTTAGAGCTAAAAGTTCTAGAACTTCCAATTAACTGGTGGTCTAGGCACTGGGTTACTAGCTGAAGACTGAGCCTTACTCTAAAACTTCTTCTTTAACCACTTATTACCCTAATTATGACCATGGTGTTGACTATTATTCTAATCTGCGGACCTAGCTCTCTTGGTATGCCTTTTTTTCCCCTCACCTTAGCTATCCTTTTATTCTGTCTTCCACCTGTTGCATGTGAACAGACAACCTGTAGAAATCCATATCTCTATTTAGAATTACACTCATGCATTCCAACACCAGATCATCTGAAAGAATAGATGCAAACTTTCTCATGCGAGCTCTCATATTCCCTACCAATTCTGAAGAATAATAGGACAACTGGGTGAAATTCAATGTATATACTTTAACCCTAATTTTTCCTTACGTAAAGTTCTTAAATTCTTCTACCTTTGATTCCTTCAATTCCTAGGGAATGAAATGATCCAACAAAGCTTCCACAAATTCACCTCACACAGAAGGTTCAGCATCACTACCCTTCAAATCCTCCCTTTCGTTATACCATTGATTGGCTACATCTTTCAACTGGTAGGCTACCAATTAACTCTTTCAACTTTATTTGCATATATAACCTTAAAACTTTTCTCCAATTCATTAATGAACCCTTGGGGGCTTCCTCAACCTTCATACCAGTAAACCTAGGTGGTTTCAGTATCATGAATTGACTAACCCACGTAACATTATATGAACTAGATACAGAACCCAAATCATCAGACCAATGGGTCTCAGAGGCCACCAACTGCGCAATCATATGGATGGACTATCAGAACTCAATATTTGAAACTTCTTTCTAAAGAGTTTGGGGATGGTTGACACTGTCCGTAGAGCTTGAGGTGGACTAGTCAAAACTGGAGGAACTCCTAGAGTAGCAACAAACTCTGAGGTTTGAGCTATTTTACGAGTCTGTATCCCATGAGTAGGACGAACATCCTCATCTTGGGTATTTGGTTCATTGGTTCTCCGAGGAGGCATGATCAACTTTTTGATATATATGAAATCATTTATTAGAGGACATCCAGATTCTATAGCATGAACTAAATCTTTTACGAAAAATGGACATTCCTAAAATCCCAGTAGCTTCCTACTTATAAGTCTGGCATGCTACACACCCATAAATAAGACTCTACCCAACATGATTTTGCAGATACCCTAGAACCATGAATCGTGCTTTGACATAAAGTTTGTCATGACCCAAGCTGAGACCCTGGCTGCGATGAGCATCCTGAACCATGAAGGTCCGAGCACCCTTCTCTATCTAGCAATCATGCCAACCATTCATATACTAAAAGGAAATGTGGAAGAAGACATTGAAAATTGAAACATGGTTAATCTATTAATTTGACTAAACTATATGAGTTAAGTTCATAACATTCAAAAAACATGACACCAAACTGCAAAATCTCTAATAACACAAGAACAACTCCTATATAAAAATTGGGACAAGTCCCCCAGTCGGACCATAAATCAAAATAACTAACAATTTTCTAAAAACAGGCCTTCCAAAATAAGGGAGGCACACCAACTACAATCTCCAACAGAATTCAACCTACTTCTTAGTGAGACCCCAAGACTGTGCCTCTGATCCTGAAATATAGGGGTCAGTAGTGATGTACTGTTACATAGAGAAATACAAAATAATGTTCTTTTATACAACATAAATGAGAGAAATTCATAAAACCATTTACATACACTACATAAAACTCTTGGGCATGCTTAACAGACTTTGTGACATTTCTTTGAAATCAAGACCCATTTTTTATCTTACTTGTGAGCTAGGTGGTACACCCTACAAGTCTAATATTCCATGGGCTATATGGAATCCTTACTTGACTCAGCGGCCAAGCCCCCAACCCAAGTTTGTTGCAAAGGTTAGAATTTATATTTCTGATATGCCATAGGGCACTAGGAAAGAGTATAATCCCTCTTGGGGACATAATAACCCGTATCGAAAAAACACGATTTAGCACAAAGAGTTTTTTGAACTTATTCCTTCTATAGGTAAATACCTAAGATCTCTTAAACCCATTTTAACATTTTAAACATGCATCTTTCTAAAATCAAATTCTGAAACTCTGAATAAAATCTAACTTTGATTCTATTTTAAGTCTGTTTTAGCATTATCTATTTTTGTATCATCATACCAAGGCTTACAAGTCCTATGTCTAAGATATATAGTATCATGTTACAATCCTTTTATTCAAAATATAGTGTTTGGACTGCAAAATCTTTTAAACAATGTAAACAAACTTTTATATCAAAGTACATGAAACTTATTCAAAGATTCTCTCTTTCAATTCTTAAAAATATGGTGGTCATTTACTTTGTAGAAAACCATGCAATTCTTTTGATAATCATATTTAATATTAAAAAATAATAAATATCCCTTTCTTTTATTCACAACCAACATAAAGTTCATAAATGATAGTAAAACCCTTGGTTCATACTTTAAGACATCCAATTGAGTATCCCATAACTTGTAAATCAAGAAATAACACAATGAGAGATGGAAATACATTATTCATGCTCTTAATTCATATTTTAAAATTAATAAAATGTATATACATATACACGGGTAAAAACTTAGGTTTAAGGGAAAGCCTCAAAACCAAAATGTTCACAATGCATACTTTCTAATGAAATTCAAAACCCTTCATAAATATAAGATTTCTCAACATTCAAAACATTATTAAAACTATTTCACCAAGCCCATGTAGTTTAGGAAAACCCCACGTACCTTGAATTTCTTAGTTCAAAGAATGAAAGCCAAACCTTGACTCATTTCTTTGAAATCTTGGACTTAAAGATTGATTCTTGATCTTTGAGATAAAGAAGTGGGGTTTTGTTCTTAATGAATTTAAGTAAATTTGGGCATATAATTTCCCTAATATATTTTAATTTACTGTTAACATGATTTAGGACGTTGGGGAAAAGTCTAAATTGCCCTTAAAAATTTAACTATTTAGTAGAATCCCATTTTTAGGTCTCACCGTGATGCTATGACATACTCATCATGATACCCACTATGATCTGATGCAATCACAATGAGTTATTGGAACTTTACTATTGTTGATTTGTGCTTTACGTAATATGAAGAAGGTCTCATTGCTATAGTCACCGTGATACGGTGTTATGGCGGTGACATTCTATTTTAAAATTCCAAACCATCTGAAAAATCCAAAACTTCCTTGAGACATTCCTTTAAACCCCTGAACATGTATCAACTCAATAATCTACATCTCGGGGTTGGGAAAATTGATTTAAAATTTATTGAAATTTAGGAGCTTAAGTATGACTAAGTCTCTTTTAACACTTAGGAAAATTTTAGGTTTAAATTCCACTATGCATGCTACTATAGGTGGTATTAAGCCAAGGATGGTATGGGGCATCACAATTTCCTTATAAGTAGAGTTAACTTCTTGATTGAACTCCATTTTCCCTGATTTTTTATATCTATATATTGTGAAGATGCGAAGGTAATCCTTCATTGATTTTTACCTTAGAGGGTATTGGTATTTCTAACACCTTGCCCTATGGGGGTATCTAAGTGATGATCTTGGATCTTCAAGTTTGCTGGTTGCGAGAGATAGAAGTTACTCCAGTGAAGGTTCTATGGAGGAACCAATGGTCAAAGGAAGCTACTTAGGAGGCAGAGGAGGACATGAATGTGAATGCTTGGAAATTGGTTACTAAAAGCCTTATTTACTATGCAAGAAGTAATTGGATGTCCTTGATAGTTAGTTGGTTAACTGGGACATGGTCCCTAAAACATGAACTTGAATTGTGTTTGAATGAAAGGCATGTGTAAGAATAGTAATGAGGAATGATTGGTTTGTAGAGGTCTTGATGACCATAAATGAACTTTTATAGTGTTCTGAACAAAGGCCTTGGGTCAATCTATATGATTAATGTATAATTGGGTTGGCAAAGACCTTGTGCTTTTCTATGGTGTTAATATGTAGCCTTGGTGGATAGAATTACCTCAAGGGGTTTAAGCCCTTAAATGTCAAAATGAATTGCATTGATGTTAATGCATGAACTAATGGGTTAAGAGTTTAAATGTCGACTAAGGATGGTAATAAGATGACTTGTGGTTAAAGTCCCTCGTATAATGACTTGTGGTTAAAGTTCCTCGTCTAATGACTTATGGTTAAATCCCCTCGTATAATAGCTTGTGGTTGGAGTCTCTTGCTTAAAGAGATCTCTTATGGTTAAAATACCTTACCTTATGAAATGGCTTCTGGTTATATTCCCTTGCTTAATGTGTGAGCATGTGATTAGAGTTCCATGCCCAACTAAATGTGTGAGAATGAGATTAGAGTTCCATGGCCAACTGAATATGTGCGCATGTGATTAAAGTTCCATTCCCAATATAATGTGTGAGCATGTGATTAGAGTTCTATGCCTAAGTGACTGTGAGAGCATGTGATTAGAGTTTCATTCCCAATTGAATGTATAAGAATATGATTGGAGTTCCATGCCTAACTGAATGTGTGATTATATGGTTATAGGCATATACCTAATTTATTTTATGTGTGGATCAAGTCCCTTGACTAATGAATTGGTTAAATCGGTTAAATTGGTTGAGTTGGTTTGAGGTTCAGATCCCCTTTCTAAATATAACGAAGAAGTTTAAGCTCCTGAACTTCGTAAAGTGGAAGGTTGAAAGTTCTTAACTCCATGTCTAATGAATGAATGCTTTATGAATGATTGTTATGACATTCTCCACTATTTGGCTTGCTCTATAAACATATGTATATGTGTCTTCATATATGCTTATCCTAATTTAAATATGATTGCATATGATGATATGAAATGGATTGAGTAAATACACTATATTATCCTTATCCTTGAGCTACATGCTAGCTCTCCAACAGCTAACTGTCTTCACACTCTATGTCCCCAGGTGACATAGGGACTAGAGCATCATCTTCTTCTTCTATGCAGTGATCGAGTGTTTAAGTATTTCGAGCATTAACCTTTGAGTAGTGAGATTCCATAATTTGGAAGCCATACATTCGATCGTCACTTTATATTTTTTCATGGACTTTATATTGACTAGACTATTGACATTAATGAAATATTAGATATTGTTTAAGTTTTGACTATTAACCTTATGTTTCCGCTATCTTATAATAAGGTCAGGATTCCCTGACTCGAGGCCACCTCTGGTTAATGTGGGATAGAGGTTCCCCCATGACATGGCCCAATTTCAGGCCGTGTAACCCAAGGGAAAATTTTTTAAAAGACAAAGCATGGATGTGAACAATTTTGTGATGATGCTTTACCTCTTTTTGTGACTCTGAGTCTTTTTGTGACCAACGACCAGGAGCCACCAACTTCAGGTCATGGGTCGGGAAATTATTCTAATGAACTTTCAACTACCTAGAAGCATAGGACACCACCCTACCATGCCGTATCAACACAAAACAAAGTCCCATATCGGATGCATCAAAATTGACAACAAAACCATCAGTACCTTCAGGCAGAGTCAAAATTAGAGCTGAAGTCAACTTATCTTTTAGAGTCTCAAAACTACCCTCATAAGCTTCAAATCATAAGAACTTCACCTTCTTCTCAGTCAACATAGTCAGAGAGGAAGCTATTGTCGAGAAACTCTACACAAATCTCCTATAGTAATTGGCTAAACCCAAGAAGCTCCAAATATTGGTTAGAGTCATAGGACTAGGCCACTCCTTAACCACTGAAACTTTTTGCAGATCCACCATGATCTCTTAACTAGAAATGACATGACCCAAAAAACTAATAACCTTAAACCAAAATTCACACTTCAAAAACATAGCATACAAATGCTAATCTTTTAAGGTTTGCAACGCATTATAAAGATGATCAACATAATTTGCCTCACTCTTGGAATACTCTAAAATATCATCTATAAACACTATGAAAAACAATTCTAGAAACTGATTGAAGACCCCATTCCTCAAGTCCATTAATTTTGCCATATATTCCTCAAGTCCATTAATTTCGCTAAGGAATTAGTCCGACCAAAATACGTGACTAAGAACTTATAGTGAACATACTGGGTTCGAAAGGCAGTCTTTGAGATATCCACTACCCTAATCTTTAGCTCCATAACCATACCTAAGATCGATCTTAGAGAAACATCTATCACCTTATAGCTTGTAAAACAAATCTTCAATCAGAGGAAGAGAATACATATTCTTAATTGTAACATTAATCAACTAATGATAATCAGTGCACATTAGAAGAGAACCATCTTTCATATGCTCGAACAATCTTGGAGCACCCCACAGAGATGCACTATTATGGATAAAATTCTTGTCGAGGTAGTCTTTAGTCGACTCCTTAAAATTCTTCAACTCAGTCGGAGACATTCTATAGGGTTATAAGGATAAGACGACTGTCCAAAATAAGATCAATCCTAAAATCACTCCTCGTATCAGGAGGGGTACTAGGAAGATCATCAGGATAAACTTTGAGAAAATATTTAACCACGGGAACAAATATCAATGAAGGACCCTTCGATTTAGAATATTTACCCGGATGAAATAATAGAGACTTCCCTTGGAAAAGAACTTTTGAGCTCTAGTATATGATTTGAACTTTTCCTTAGGCACTATAGAACCCCCAACCCCCTCAATGACCAGCTTATTAAAGAATTTAAACATGACCTTATGGTTATGACAATCTAAGGATGCATACTACAAATAGAACAACTCTATCCCTAATATGACATCAAAATCAACCATATATAACTCTATAAGATCTACCAGAGTTTCTATACCACCAACAGATACCACGCAACCCCTATAGACTCTTCTAACAACCACATAGTTACCTACCGGGGTTGAATTAGAAAAGGTGTCAGGGATACACTCTGGACCAAAACAAAGAATGTGCAACAATGAAAGGGGTCAAATAAGAAAGAGTATACCCTGGATCACGCAATAAATACACATCACAAGAAAAGAGTCATAAAATACCAATGATAACATTGGGGCTTGCCTTAGAGTCCTAGTAGGTAGTAAGAGGGTACAAACAATTTTGGCTAATACTGGTACCAAAAGTAGAAACAGTACCCTTTGGTGAAGAAGCTGATAAAATGACAATAGAAATCTTATTTACCCCTGAAGAAACCATAGAAGGATAATCTCTCTGTAGATGACCTGTCTGACAATATTTATAATATTTGTTCCTCCCTTCTTCATAAAAACCATGATGCACCTACCCGAAAAATCTACAAGAAGGATATAATAGGGTGGATTTAGCCTCACCAACCTAAGATTGGGCATTTTGTGCCTTAAACCCACTATTTTACTAGAAAAGATGATTACACTGTATATTTAGATTAGGAGCACTACTCGTATAGTAGGAACAAAAACTCTCTCACTTCTTCTTAGACCATTTTCCACCATCTCTCCAACTTTATTGCATACCTTTACCCTAATCAAAAAATCTAAACTTCTTATGTTGCACTTTATCTATCTCTGTCTACCCCTTTTTCTCTTTCTCAACCTACTGTATATACACAATAAATCTGGATATATCCATATCCTTGTTAAATAAGGAAACCTTACTCTTTAGAATCGTATTACGAGACAACCAAGAAGAGAATTTCCTAATTTTAGCCCTCATGCTAGACGCTAACTTGGGAGCATATCCAAAAAAACTAATGGAATGTCAAGGTGTCACCCTTGATCATTATCCTACCTTGTTTTAGATTAACAAACACTTATGAATTTGACTCGCTCACATCTTGAGGAAAAAGACATCAAGAAAAGCACTAGAGAAATCATCACATTGTGCGGATTCAAAATCATCTCCTCTAGATTGTTCTCATTATTCATACAATTAGTATGCTACAACCTTTAATTAATAGGTTGCAAATTCAACACCCTCTATATTAGTAGCATATATCACCTAGATGATCTTTTCTATCTCATCGATAAAACCTTAAGAATCCTCTTTAACCTTAACAATAGTGAACATATGAGGGATCAACCTTTTAAACTGACCAACCCTTATGGCCTCAAAAGATAGAGTAATAAAAGCTAGAAGCTCAAACTAAGACGTAACCGATAGATCCAACATATAATGTAATTAACCTTCAGGTCAGTTGTAGTGTTCCTACTTATTTTTATCGTTATAGCTTTCCCATTGCTTCCCCAAGTCCTTTATGATTTGTAGGAGTCGATAGTTTAGTTACATGGTAGTTTGTTTGGTTTTTAGAACCATTTTCCTATTTAGTAGACTTGGTTGGTTCCAAATAGTCGTCGAGCGAAAACTTTAGTAAAATAACATTAGAGTTGGAATCCAACTTCTCCAATGGGTTAAAAATATGAAAACCTATATGGCTGCATATCTCGTTTGCTCATATTGGACTTCGAATGCATCGCAAATCTTTGTCAAAACTTAACATCAATTTCTAAGTTTTAGCAATTGTCTAATGTCGAGGTAAAACTATAAGACCCCACAAATTTCTCTCGTAGTCTGAGCCTGAAAGAGTGTCAAGTAAAACATAAATCTAGCCTTCAAAAATTGATAAGTGTCTTCCCAAGTGAGAAATATTTTGAACCGATATGTAGAGAATTGAATAAGTTTTTCATCGATATCAAATTTTCCCAAATCTGACACTCGAATAAAGAGTTAGAGCCATTTTAGTAAGATAGTGTAGTTAGAGCCATTTTAGTAAGATAGTGTGCCACCTGGCACTTTAGCGCATTGCAGAGCCAGCCAAAATGGAAATCGTCAAAATCCAGTGAGCCTCCACTATTTTGGCGTGTCACGCCAAGGATTAATTTTAGAATTTTCAATTTCAAGTGCACCAACGCGATTCCAATACATCGTGCCATCATGAAATTTCCCAATTGTTCAATTTCTAGTGAGCTGGCGTAATTATGAAATATCGGCCAGAATGTAAAATCAAGATTTTTCAGTTTAATTCCAGGGGTAAAAAGGGTCTTTTCCCAACCCTTATATATACTCCTTAACATGGGATTTGACCTTATTTCACCCAAAGTATCACTGTTTTCTGTCAAAGTTGTTCAAGAACAAGAGCTAGAGTTTCTACAAAAATCAAAGCCCTTCCTTCTTCTTCAAGAGAAATTAAGAAATTCCCCAATTTTGTGTTTTTTGATACATTCTAATACTTTAATACATTCTAAGTGTTTGATGGATGAATTGTAACATAATAGCATAGAGTTTCCTAATTATGTTTTCTTGGGTACATGCAAAGACTTAGATATGTGTAAAGTACTTGATACAAGGCCTTGTTGAATAGAGTATGATCCAATAGAATGTCCCCCTATGTTATTACATGTTTAGGATTCCTAAATTCTTGAAGTGATGCCTTAGTGATTGTGATGATGACTGATTGTCCATGGTCTTGATTATTCAAGAATGGTTATGTTTTAATTCTATGTTATCTAGTCCTGGGGGCATTTATACTCGATAATTTAGCTGTAGTCTAGAGCCCGTATCATTTTTCATAATAATTCCAGTCGATCTATGATTCTTAGAACTCAACAAATTATAGAACTCTATATTCTCAGACAGATACATAACTTAAGAAATCTTAGTAATCATCGTAATTACCGTTATCTCAGTATCTCTAGTAATCTAGCCTTAGTTCTGTACCCAACTAAGATTTAGTAGTATTCAAGTGTTCAGTTCTGACCTCTGTAGTAATCAAGTACTCTATTCAAAGATCAGTGTCATTCAGTTAGATAACGAGATTCAGTAGTATTCTGTCAGATATAGAACCAAGTGAATTCAGTTTAACTCTGTCAGATCATTTGAGAAGCATTATTAGTATCATATTCACCTTAGTTTGTGTTTAGTTAAGAATTAGTTTAGAGTCTTTTAGTTGGGAATAAGAGCTAGCACCGAGCGAGGGCAGGGATGGAGGCACCCAGTTAGAGAGGCAGAGTCGTTAGGAGCAATCCTTAAACTCCAGAACAGCGTAGCAACACAGGATACAGGAGTCACCCGTCAGGAATGGCTAGTCACCCAACAGATAGGCTTGACTATTATATTGCCTTAGGCTTGACTTCCTGCGAGGGTCACCTGTTAGACAGGCTTGACCAGTAAGGTCTTTACCCGAGGCGCAGTATTGACACCCTTCTACCTGGGGTTATAGATTGGACCCCACCAGTTGAGATTCGAGGCATTTCAGTTAAGTGACTACTTCCCAGAGTTGCAGTTTTAGTATCAATCTTTAGAAATTAGGACTGCCAAATAAAATTATCTATCTCAGTGAGGAACTCAGATAGTTTTATTAATTCATGGACTATCCGTCAGATAGGCTTGGTACCATATAAAGTTATTCAGTATCAGGTCTAGAGATCACCTGTGAGACAGGCTTGATGTCAGTCTCACATTCAGTTTAGTAATCTTATTATAAGATCCTAAGGTCACCCGTCAGACAAGCTTTATCTCAGTCTCAGATTTAGTTGAGTAATCTCATTATCAGATTTTGAGATCACCCATCAGATCAGCTTGATCTTAGTCTCAGATTCAATTGAGTAATCTCATTATTAGATCCCAGATCACCCGTCAAATAGGTTTGATCTCAGTCTTAGATTTATTTGAGTATTTTTGTTATAAAATACATAGATCACCCATCAGATAGGCTAGATTACAGTCTCAGATTTAGTTAAGTAATCTTATTATCAGATCACGAGATCATCCGTCAGATAGGCTTGATCTCAATCTCATATTTAGTTAAGTAATCTCATTATCAAATCCCAAGATCACCCATCAGATAGGCTTGATATCAGTCTCATATTCAGTTGAGTAATCTCATTATTAGATATCCAGATCACCCGTCAGATAGGCTTGATCTAAGTCTCAGATTTAGATGAGTATTCTTGTTATTAAATCTAGAGGTCACCCATTAGAGAGGCTTGATCTTAGTCTCATATTTAGTTGAGTAATCTCATTATCAGATTTCGAGATCACCGATTTGATAGGCTTGATCTCAGTCTCAAATTTAGTTAAGTAATCTCATTATCAGATCTCGAGATCACCCGTCACATAGGCTTGATCTCATTCTCATATTCAGTTGAGTAATCTCATATCAGATCTCGAGATCACCCATCAGATAGGCTTGATCTTAGTTTAAGATTTAGTTTAGTATTCTCATTATCAGATCTAAACATCACCCATCAGATAGGCTTGATCTCAACTCAGATTCAATTGAGTATTCTTATTGTCAAATTTAGATATGATCATTTCTTATCATTGATAGTAGATTTTAGAATCATCCATTAGAGAGGTTTGATCTTCAAGGCAGTCATTTGAGAGTAGACAGCTTAGAATTCAGTCATTGATATGAGTAGATTCAGATAATGAGTTTCAGTATTTTGAGTCACGATGATTTCAGTTATGATTCATGCATTCATGTATGTGTTCTCATTAAGTACTCTCATGATTGTTTAGTTAAGTAATTGTTCATGCATGAGCCCTTGTATTTATCCTTACCACATCTGAATACTCAGTACATTCCCGTACTGATGCATTTGCTTTATGGTGTATTATTTTACACCATAGGTTCAGAGGCACGAGATCCAGAATACCCTTAGCAGTTCAGTCCCATTTAGCAGTGAGTCCTCTTGAGTCAAGGATGATCATTAATTTTATTATTGTTGCATCAGACTTAGTTTATTTTAAGTAAATAAATTTAGTTGGGGACATGTCCAATCAACTCCACAGTTCAGATAGTTTAGAGGATTTTTTAATAGATGTATTAGCATTCTTGTTTTAAATTGAGTAATCTCAGCCTTATATTTAGTTGAGTAATCTGATAATCAGATCCCAAGATCACCTATCAGATAGGCTTGATCTCAGTCTCAGATTTAGTTGAGTATTCTTGTTATCAGATCTAGAGGTCACCCATTAGATTAGCTTGATCTCAGTCTCATATTCAATTGAGTAATCTCATTATTAGATCCTGAGATCACCCATCAGATAGGCTTGATCTCAGTCTTAGATTTAGTTGAGTAATCTTATTATCTGATCCCGAGATCACCCGTCAGATAGGCTTGATCTCTGTCTTATTTTCTGTTGAGTAATCTCATTATCAGATCCTGAGATCACCCATCACATAGGCTTGATCTCAGTCTTAGATTTAGTTGAGTATTCTTGTTATCAAATTTAGAGGTTACCCGTCAGATATGCTTGATCTTAGTCTCATATTCATTAGAGTAATCTCATTATCAGATCCTGAGATAACCTTTCAGATAGGCTTGATCTCAATCTCAAATTTAGTTGAGTAATCTCATTATTAGATCCTGAGATCACCTGTCAGATAGTTTTGATCTCAGTCTCATATTCATTTGAGTAATCTCATTATCAGATCTCGAGATCACCCATCAAATAGGATTGATCTCAGTCTCAAATTTAGTTGAGTATTCTTGTTATTAGATCTAGAGCTCACCCGTCAGATAGGCAAGATCTCAGTCTCAGATTTAGTTGAGTATTCTTGTTTTCAGATTCGAACATGATCATTTTTTTATCAATGATAGTATATTTTGGAATCAACCGTTAGAGAGGTTTGATCTTTGATATAGTCAGTTGAGAGTAAATAGCTCAGAATGTAATCATTGATATGAGTAGATTCAGTTAATGAATTTCATTATTTCAAGTCACGATGATATTAGTTATGGTTCATGCATTCATACATGTGTTCTCATTCAGTACTCTAATGATTATTTAGTTAAGTAATTGTTCATTCATGAGCCCTTGCATTTAACCTTACCGTTCTGCATACTTAGCACATTCCCATACTGATGCATTTGCGCTATGGTGTTTTATTTGACAACATAGGTTCAGAGGAACGAGATCCAGAGTACCCTTAGCAGCTCATTCCCAGTCAGTAGTGGTAGACATAGCAGTAAGTCCTCTTCAGTCGAGGATGATCATTATTTTTATTATTGTCGTATCAGACTTAGTTTATTTTCAGTAGATGGATTTAGTTGGGGACATGTCCCATCAACTCCACGGTTCAAATAGTTTAGAGGCTTTTTGGACAAATGTATTAGTATTTATGTTTTATATTTTGAGTATTTTTAGATGTGTTCAACCTTATGACTAGTTTATACATTTATTATCTATATTATGCAGTGTCCAGGTACATATATCAGTAGAGGGTTGTTTTTTGGTCTTTTGGGATCATGAGCACCATGTGACATTTCGATTCCATAAAATTGGGTCGTTATAAACTTGGTATCAGAGTCTAAGGTTCAATAGTGTCCTAGGAAGTCTAAAAAAGCCGCATTTAATAGAGTCTTATGCATGGGTGTGTTGCGTGCTACATTTATGTACAAGAGGCTATAAGATGTTTTAGGAGTAATTTCCCTTCTTTCAGTATTCATGTCTATATGAGTGAGCATGAGCACAAGTTGATCCTCAATCTAATCCACCTCTTTCTTCCATTTACAGAGTATGCCTCCTCACAGAGAATATGTCCATAGGGCTGATGACCAGCCCCCTCAGCAAGTAGATCCTGAGAATGAGAATATGTCACATGCAGAGTTTCAAGTAGCTTTTTAGGTGCTAGCCTAAGTTGTGACTAATGTTCAGGTTAACCATTAGGCTATGGCCCTACCTCATCAAGATGGGGGTTCAGCCACAGTCAAAATTAGAGATTTCATGAAAATGAGCTTGCCAAAATTCTTTGGGTCAGTAGTAGGTGAGGACCCAAAGCTTTATCTAGAGTAGGTGGGGAATATTACCCAGATTATGCATATTTTTTATGAGGAGAGTGTAGAGTTAACATCCTATAGGTTGAAGGATATCGCTCAAGACTGGGTTGTAGTGTGAAGGAAGGGTAGAGGGGAGGATGTATCTCCCATGACTTGGTAAGAGTTTTAGGGTACCTTTTTAGATAATTTTTTCCCTCTAAAGATAAGGGAACCTAAGGTAGAAAAGCTCATGAACCTAAGTCAAGGCTCCATGATAGTGAAAGAGTATTGTCTTAAGTTTAACTAGTTCGCTAAGTATGCTCCTGACTTGATGGCTGACCTTAGAGCGGGTATGAGTAAGTTTGTGACTGGTGTGTTCGGGTTAGTGTTGAAAGAGTATAGAACTGCTATGCTTCACAGAGATATAGACCTTGCTAGACTGATGATGCATGCACAGCAGATTAAGATAGATAAGAAGAGAGACAGAGAGAGAGTGAGTAAGAGAGCCAAGACAGGTAGTTATGGTTTTTCTCAGGCAGGGTCCCAAGGTTGTAGCCATTTTCAACATAGTCAGATATTATCAATCCCAGCTACATCTTCATCTAGTATACCCGAACCGAAGTTCAGGGATGTCAGTTATGGTAGGGTGCCAGGCTCTAAATCCCTGAGTAGGGCTAGTGGTGTTTGTACCAATTCGCTTTGTGGAAAGTATGGCAAGAGACACCTAGGTATGTGTAGAGCTAGTAGTTATATATGCTTTAGGAGTGGTGAGCCAGGCCACAATATGCGAGAATGTAGAGCGGTAGCTCATAGGGGTAGAGAGTTTCTTCTGTAGAGTACCCCTTCCGGTGCCAATAGCGGTCAGCGACAGAACAGTTTTTATGCGTTTTAAGCTCTCCATGATCAGGAAAGGTTCCTTGATATAGATTAAGGTATGTTATGAGTCCTTCATCTTTGTACTATACATTGCTAGATCCTTTGCTTCTATTTTGAGCTTATATGTTAGCATAAGTCATGCTTGAGTTTCAGATCTAAGTCGTCAATTATGACCCAACTCATAGGTGCCCCGTGCACCGCCTCAGTATTTCAGCGAAGTGTGTTTAGAGGGACCTAGAGTCCCAAGGGGGAGATACCCCATGATATTGTGATGATCCCATGTTTTAGACTCATTCATTTGTATGTTCAAACTTTCCTTATGAAGATAACATCAGTGATCATTGCATTTCCAGTCATGCTTTCGAGAGTCAGTTCAGTCAGATATTCATGCATTAGATATGCACGTTCATTAGAAAGAGTTCAACTTTTCAGTGTGTTTTGTCATGCTTTCATGAGATCAGCCCAGTTATGCATCCATGCATTAGATATGGATGTCCATTATAAGAATTCAACTTATGAGTAGCTTCAGTCGAGTATTCCATGCATAAGGTATGCATGTCCAGTATGAGAACTCAGAGTATCAGTAGTTCCAATTGCATTGTCATGTTTCAGATGTTCTTGTTCCTTGAGTAAGTTTATTTGATCAGTATTCTTAGCCTATCAAGCAACACTGGAGGATGAATGTTTCCAAGGGGAAGATAATGTAAGACCCTATAAAATCCTCTTATAGTCTGAGCCTTAGAGCGTGTCAAGTGAAGCATAAATCTGGCCTTCGAAGATTGAGAAGTGTCTTCCCAAGTGAGAAATATTTTGAACCAACATGTAGATATTGAATAAGCTTTCCGTCAATACCAAATTCGCCCAAATTCTACACTCAGGCAAAAAGTTAGAGCCATTTTAGTGAGATAGTGTGCCACCTGGCACTTTAGCGCATCACGGAGCAAACCAAAATGGCAATTGTCAAAATCCATTGAGCGTCCACAATTTTGGCACATCACGTAAAGGATTAATTTTAGAATTGTCAATTTCCAGTGCACCAATGGGATTTCACCAAGTCGCGGTGCCTTTCTAGTTTTCAACCAAGGTGGCAATGCAATTCCACCGCATCGCGCCATCAAGTAGTTTCCCATTTGTCCAATTTCCAGTGAGCTGGCATGATTATGGCACGTCGTGCCAGCATGTAAAATTGAGATTTTTCAGTTTAATTCCAGTTGTAAAATAGGTCTTTTCCCAACCCCTATATATACTTCTTAACATTGAATTTGGCCTCATTTCACCCAAAGTATCATTGTTTTCTCTCAAAGTTGTTCAAGAGCAAGAGCTAGAGTTTCTATAAAAAATAAAACCCTTCCTTCTTATTCAAGAGAAATGAAGAATATCTCCAAGAGCTTTCAAGAAAGAGTTTTTCTAAGGTATGTAGATGTTGATTCTTGGGTCTCTTTCATCCAAGAAGCTAAAGAACTCTTTTCTAAATTTCAAAGCCTTTATGTTTATGAGTTTTCATGATTCATGTGATTTGAAATTGATGCTCATGCTATTATTGAGTTATGATACATGTTTGTTTGCATGGTTTTTAAGCTTTATCCCTAGTATGTGATATTCCTATGATGTTCATGATAAACCCTCTTCAAGTTGCTTATTATGTGATTTGTTCATGTCAATTAGGTGTAGAAGTTGTTGAATAAGCAAAGCATGCTCCCTATATGCTTCATAAAATGCTTATGTGAATGAATTAGAGTCATTATAGAATGTTGCATAGAAATCCCCAATTGTGTGTAAGCCCATGCATGCCAAGTGTTTGTTGAAAAGCTATAGTGAATGAATTATGGCATGAAAGCATGAAATTCCCCAATTTTGTGCTCTTTGTTACATTCTAAGACTTTAATACATGCTAAGTATTTCATGAATGAATTGTAACATGATAGAATGAAGTTCTCCAATTATGTGTTCTCCAGTACATGCCATGACTTAAATATATGCGAAGTGCTTGATAAAAGGCCATGTTGAATGGAGTATGATCCAATAGCATGTACCCATATGCTATTACATGTTTTGGATTCCTAAATGCTTGAAGTGATGCCTTAGGGATTGTGATGATGACTGATTGTCCATGGTCTTGATTATTCAAGAATAGATATGTTTTACCTTTATGTTGTCGAGTCCTAGGGGCATTTATACCTGACAATTTAGCTGCAGCCTAGAACCCGTGTCAGTTTTCACGATAATTCTAGTTGATCCATGATTCTCAGAACTCCACGAGTTATAGAACTCTGTATTCTCAGACAAATACAAAACTTAAGAAATCTCATTAATCTCTATAATTGTTGTAATCTCAGTATCACTAGTAATCTAGCCTCAATTCTGTACACAGCTCAGATCTAGTAGTATTCAAGTGTTTAGTTCAGACCACTATAATAATCGAGTACTTTATTCAAAGCTCAGTGGTGTTCAGTTAGATAATGAGATTTAGTAGTATTCTATCAGATACAGAACCAAGTAAATTCAGCTTAACTCTGTCAGATTATTTGAGAAACATGATCAATATCAAATTCATCTTAGTTTATCTTCAGTTAAGAATCAGTTCAGTGTCTTTTAGTTGGGAGTAATAGCTAGCATCGAGCGAGGGCAAGGATGGTGGCTCCCCATCAGAGAGGCAGAGTCGTTAAGAGCAATCCCTAAACTCTAGAACTGCATAGCCAGCATAGGATGTAGGAGTCACCCATCCAGAAAGGCTAGTCACCCATCAGATAGGCTCGACTATTACATTACCTTTGGCTTGACTTTCTGCGAGGGTCACCCGTCAGATAAGCTTGACCATAGAGGTCTTTACCCTAGGCACAGTATTGACACCGTTCTAGCTGGGGTTATAGGTTAGACCCCACCAATTGAGATTTAGGGCATATCGATTAAGTGACTACTTCCCACTGTTGTAGTTTCAGTATCAATCTTCAGAAATTAGGACTATTTGATATAGTCATCTACCTAAGTGAGGAACTCAGATAGTTCCATTGATTCATGGACCACCCATCAGATAGGCTTGGAACCATATAAAGTTATTTAGTATAAGATCTAGATATCACCCATCAGATAGGCTTGATCTCAGTCTCATATTTAATTAAGTAATATCATTATCAGATCCCGAGATCACCCATAAAATATGCTTGACCTCAATCTCAAATTTAGTTGAGTAATATCATTATCATATCCTGAGATCACCCATCAGATAGTCTTGATCTCAGTCTCAAATTTAGTTGAGTAATCTCAGTATTAAATTCTTAGATTACCCATTAGATAGGCTTAATCTAAGTCTTTGATTCAGTTGAGTATTCTTATTATGAGATCTATAGTTCACCCGTAAATAGGACTGATCTCAGTCTCAGATTCAGTTGAGTAATCTCATTATCAGATCTCTAGATCACCTGTCAAATAGGTTTGATCTCAGTCTAAAATTCATTTGAGTATTCTTGTTATCAGATCAAGAGGTCACTCGTCATATAGGCTTGATCTTAGTGTCATATTTAGTTGAGTAATCTCATTATCAGATCCTGAGATCACCCATCAAATAGGCTTGATCTCAGTCTCAGATTTAGTTGAGTAATCTCATTATAAGATCCCAAGATCACCCGTCAGATAGGCATGATATCAGTGTTAGATTCAGTTGAGTAATCTCATTATCATATCCTGAGATCACTCGTCAGATAAGCTTGATCACAGTTTTATATTCAGTTGAGTAATCTTATTATCAGATCCCGAGATCACCCGTCAGATAGGGTTAATCTCAGTCTCAGATTTAGTTGAGTATTCTTGTTATCGGATCTTGAGATCACACGTTAGATAGGCTTGATCTCAGTCTCAGATTTAGTTGAGTATTCTTATTGTCAGATTTGGACATAATTATTTCTTATAACTGATAGTAGATTTTGGAATCATCCATTAGAGAGGTTTGATCTTCGATGCAGTCAGTCGAGAGCAGAAAGCCCATAATTCAGTCATTGATATGAGTAGATTCAGTTAATGAGTTTCAATATTTTAAGTCACAATGATTTCAGTTATGGTTTGTGCATTCATGCATGTGTTCTCATTCAGTACTCTCATGATTATTTAGTTAAGTAATTGTTCATACATAAGCCCTTGCATTTAGCCTTACCACCTCTGCATACTTAGTATATTCCCGTTCTGACGCATTTGTACTATGGTATTTTATTTGACACCATAGGTTTAGAGGCACGAAATCCAGAGTACCTTTAGCAGCTCATTCACAGTCAGTAGTGAGTCCTTCTCAGTCGAGGATGATCATTATTTTTATTATTTTCGCATCATACTTAGTTTATTTTTGGTAGATAGAGTTAGTTGGGGACATGTCCCATCAACTCTATAGTTCAGATAATTTTGAGGCTTTTTGGATAGATGTATCAGTATTCATGTTTTAAATTGAGTATTTTTAGATGTTTTGAACCTTATGGCCAGTTTCTATATTTATTATCTATATTATGTAGTGTCTAGGTACAGATATCAGTAAAGGGTTGGCTTGTAGTCCTTCGGAATCATGGGCACCGTGTGACGTTCCGATTCTAGAAAATTGGGTTATTACAAACTTAGTATCATATCCTAAGGTTCAATAGTGTACTAGGGAGTCTAAAAAGCCGCATCAAATAAAGTCTTGTGCATGGGAGTTTTGTGTGCCATATTTATGTACAAGAGGCTATAAGATGTTTTAGGAGCAGTTTCCTTTCTTTCAGTATTCACTACATGTGAGTGATCATAAGATCAAGTTGATCCTCAGTGTAATCCACCTCTTTCTTCCATTTACAGAGTATGCCTCCTTATAGACATTGTGTCTGTAGGGCTGATGACCGGCCTCTTTAGATAGTACATCCTGAGAATGAGAATGTGTCACAAACAGAGTTTTGGGCAGCTTTTCAGGTGGTAGGCCAAGCTGTGACTAATGTTTAGAGTAAACGTCAGGACATGTCCCCACCTCATTAAGATGGGGGTTCAGACGAAGCCAGAATTAGAGATTTCATGAGAGTGAGCCCGCTAAAATTCTTTAGGTCAGTAACAGGTGAGGACCCATAGCTTTATCTAGAGAAGGTGGGGAAGATTACCCAGATTATGCATGTTTCTTAAGAAGAGAGTGTAGAGTTAGCATCCTATAGGTTTAAGGATATCACTCATAACTTTGTTGTAGTATGGAAGAAGGGTAGAGGGAAGGATGCATCTCCCGTGACTTGGCAAGAGTTTTAAGGTGCCTTCTTAGATAAGTTTTTCCTGCTATAGATGAGAAAAGCTAAGGTAGAAGAGTTCATGAACCTATGGCAAGGCTCCTTGACTGTGAAAGAGTATTGTCTTAAGTTTAACCAGTTAGCTAAGTATGCTCCAGACTTGATAGCTGACCCTAAAGCGGGTATGAGTAAGTTTATGATTGGTGTATCCTGGTTAGTGTTGAAAGAGTTTAGAACTGCTATGCTTTACATAGATATATAGCTTGCTTGATAGATGATGCATGCGCTGCAGATTAAGGTAGATAAGAAGAGAGACAGAAAGAGAGTGAGTAAGAGAGCAAGGACAGGTAGTCATGGTTTCTCTCAGGCAGGGACCCAGGGTGGTAGCCATTTTTAGCATAGTTAGAGATTTTTAGTCCCAGATCCTTTCTCCACTAGTGTAGCTGTATCAAAGTTCAGGGATATCAGTTATGATGGGGCGCCATGCTCCAAATCCCTAAGTAGTACTAGTGGTGTTCGTACCAATCCACTTTATGGAGAGTATGGCAAGAGCCACCTAGGTGTGTGTTAAGATAGTAGTGATGTGTGCTTTGAGTGTGGTGAGATAATCCACAAGATGCGAGAATGTAGAGAGCTATCTCAGAGAGGTAGAGAGTTTCTTCTGTAGAGTTCCCCTTCTAGTGGTAACAGTGGTCAGCATCAGAATAGTCTCTATGCGTTTCAGGCTCTCTATGATCAGTAAAGGTTCCCTGATATAGATTCAGGTATGATATGAGTCCTTCATCTTTGTGATATGCATTTCTAGATCCTTTGCTTCAATTTTAAGCTTATATGTCAGCATAAGTCATGCATGAGTTTCAGATCCAAGTCGGTCACTCATGACCCAGCTCATAGATTCCCCATGCACCACCCCAGTATTTCAGTGAAGTGTGTTTAGAGAAACCTAGAGTCCCAAGGGGGAGATACCCCATGATATTGCAATGCTCACATGTTCTAACACTCATTCATTTTCATGTTCAGACTCTCTTTATAAAGCTAACATCAGTGATCATTGCATATCCAGTCATGCTTTCGAGAGCCAGTTAGGTCAGACATTCATGCATTAGATATGCACATTTATTTGAAAGAGTTCAGCTTTTCAGTGTGTTTAGTCAGGCATTCTTGAGATCATCCCTACTATGCATCCATGCATCAAATATGCATGTCCATTATAAGAATTCAACTTGTAAGTAGCTTCAGTCGAGTATTCCATGCATAAGGTATGCATGTCCAGTATTAGAACTCTGAGTATCAGTAGTTCCAATTGCATAGTCATGTTTTAGATGTTCTTGTTCCTTGAGTAAGTTCAGTTGATCATTATTCTTAGCCTATCAAGTGACATCCGAGGATGAATATTTCTAAGGGGGAGATAATGTAAGACCCTAAAAATTTATCTCATAGTCTGAGCCTTAGAGTGTGCCAAGTGAAGCGTAAATCCGACCTTCAATGATATAGAAGTGTCTTCCCAATTGAGAAATATTTTTAACCATATAGAATTTCCCTAATATCAACTTTTTTTCATATAGAAAATTGAATAATCTTTCGGTCGATGCCAAATTTGCCCAAATCCGACATGTTTCATGATTCATGTGAGTTGAAATTGATGTTCATGCTATTATTGAGTTATGATTCATGTTTTTTTGCAAGTTTTTCAAGCTTTAACCCTAGTATGTGATATTTATGTGATTTTTATGATAAATCCTCTTCAAGTTGCTTGTTAAGTGATGTGTTCATGTCAATTAGGTGTAGAAATTGTTGAATAAGCAAAGCATGCTCCCCATATGCTTGATAAAATGCTTCTGTGAATGAATTAGAGCCATTATAGCATGTTTACTAGAATTCTCCAATTGTGTGTAAGCCTATGCATGCCAAGTTTTTGCTGAAAAGCCTTAGTGAATGATTGTGGCATGATAGTATGAAATTCACCAATTTTTTCCTCTTTGATACATGCTAACACTTTAATACATGCTAAGTGTTTGATGGATGCATTGTAACATGATATCATGAAGTTCCCCAATTATGTATTCTTCGGTACATGCCATGACTTAAATATGTGTGAAGTACTTGATGCAAGGCCTTGTTGAATGGAGTATGATTGAATAGCATGTCCCCCTATGTTATTACATGTTTAGGATTCCTAAATGCTTGAAGTGATTACTTAGTGATTATGATGATGAATGGTTGTCTATGGTCTTGATTATTCAAGAATGGTTATATTTTAATTTTATGTTATCGAGTCCTGGGGGCATTTATACCCGATAATTTAGCTGCAGTCTAGAGCCTGTATCATTTTTCATGATAATTCCAGTCGAGCCATAATTCTCAGAACTCCACGAGTTATAGAACTCTGTATTCTCATACAGATAAAGAACTTAAGAAATCTCAGTAATATCCATAATTGCCTAATCTAAGTATCGTTAGTAATCTAGCCTCAGTTCTGTACCCAGCTCAGATCTAGTAGTATTCACGTGTTTAGTTCTAACCTCTGTAATAATCGAGTACTCTATTTAAAGCTTAGTGTCATTCGTTTAGATAACGAGATTTGGTAGTACTCCATCAGATATAGAACCAAGTGAATTCAGCTTAACTCAGTCAATTTATTCGAGAAACATGATCAATATCAAGTTTATCTTAGTTTATGTTCAGTTAAGAATCAGTTCAGTGTCTTTTTGTTGGGAGTAAGAGCTAGCACCGAGCGAGGATAGGGATGGTGGCTCCCCATCAAAGAGGCAGAGTCGTTAGGAGCAATCCCTAAACTCCAGAACTGCATAGCCAATGTAGGATGCAGGAGTTACCCATTAAGAAAGGATAGTCACCCATCAGATAGGCTTAACTATTATATTGCCTTTGGCATGACTTCCTACGAAGGTCACCCGTCAGATAGGCTTGACCAGAGAGGTCTTTACCCATCGCACAGTATTGACACCCTTCCAGCCGGGGTCATAAGTTGGACCCCACCAATTAAAATTCAGGGCATGTCAGTTAAGTAACTACTTCCCACAGTTGGAATTTTAGTATAAATCATCAAAAATCAGGAATATCAGATACAGTCATCTATCTCAGTGAGGAACTCAAATAGTTTCATTGATTCATGGACCACCAGTCAGATAGGCTTTGTACCATAAAAAGTTATTCAGTATCAGATCTAGAGATCACCCATCAAATAGGCTTGATCGCATTCTCATATTCAATTGAGTAATCTCATTATCAGATCCCAAAATCACCCATCAGATATGCTTGATCTCAGTCTCAGATTCAGTTGAGTAATCTCATTATCAAATCCCGAGATCACCCATCAGATAGGCTTGATCTCAGTCTCAGATTCAATTGAGTATTCTTATTCATAGATCTAGAGACAACCCATCAGATAGTCATGATCTCAGTCTCAGATTTAGTTGAGTAATATCATTATCAAATCGCGATATCACCCTTTAGATAGGCTTGATCTCAATCTCAGATTTAGTTGAGTATTATTGTTATCAGATCTAGAGGTCACCCATCAGATAGGCTTGATCTCAGTCACATATTCAGTTAAGTAATATCATTATTAGATCCTGAGATTACCTGTTAGATAGGCTTGATCTCAGTCTCAGATTCAGTTGAGTAATCTTATTATCACATCCCGATATCACCTGTTAGATAGGCTTGATCTCAGTCTCATGTTCAGTTGAGTATTCTTGTTATAAGATCTTCAGGTCACCCAATTGATAGGCTTGATCTTTGTCTCAAATTTAGTTGAGTATTCTTGTTATTATATCTACAGGTCACCCATCAGATAGTCTTCATCTCAATCATAGATTCAGTTGAGTAATCTCATTATCAGATCCTGAGATCACCAGTCAAATAGGCTTGTTTTGAGTCTCATATTTAGATAGCAATCTCATTATCAGATCCCGAGATCACTCGTCAGATAGGCTTAATCTTAGTCTCAGATTCAGTCAAGTATTCTTATTATCAAATCTAGAGGTCACCCATCAGATAGGCTTGATCTCAGTCTCATATTTAGTTGAGTAATCTCATTATCAGATCCCAAGATCACCCATTAGATAGGTTTGATCTAAGTCTTAGATTCAGTTGAGTAATCTCATTATCCGATCTCGAGATCACCCGTCAGATAGACTTGATCTCAATCTCAGATTTAGTTGAGTATTCTTGTTATCAGATCTAGAGATCACCCATCAGATAGGCTTGATCTCAGTCTCAAATTCAGTTGAGTATTCGTATGGTCAGATTCGGACATAATCATTTCTTATAATTGATAGTAGATTTTGAAATCATCCATTAGATATGTTTTATCTCTATGCAGTCAGTTGAGAGTAGAAAGCTCAGAATTCAGTCATTGATATGAGTAGATTTAGTTAATGAGTTTCAGTATTTTGAGTCACGATGATTTCAGTTATGGTTCGTGCATCCATGCATGTGTTCTCATTCAGTACTCTCATGATTATTTAGTAAGTAATTATTCATGAATAATCCCTTGCATTTACCCTTACCACCTCTACATACTCAGTATATTCTCGTACGAATGCTCCATGACAGTGAAAGAGTATTTAACTCAAGTAGGGTCCTAGGATGGTAGCCATTTTCCACTTAGTCATATATTTTTAGTCCCAGCTCCATCCTCAGCTAGTGTAACCGTACCGAAGTTCAAGGATGTCAGTTATAATGGAGAGCCAGGCTCCAAAGCCCTGAGTAGTGCTAGTGGTGTTCGGACTAATCCGCTTTGTGAAGGGTGTGGCAAGAGCCACCTAGGTGTGTGTAGAGGTGATAGTGATGTGTGCTTTGGGTGAGGTAAGCTAGGCCACAGGATGTGAGAATTTAGAGAACTAGCTCAAAGTGGTAGAGAGTTTCTTCTACAGAGTGCCCCTTCCGATGCCAATAATGGTCAGCGTCAGAACAGTCTCTATGCGTTTCAGGCTCTCCATGTTCAGGAAAGGTTCCCTAATATAGATTCGGGTATGTTATGATTCCTTCATCTTTGTGATAGGCATTGCTATATCCTTTGCTTTTATTTTGATCTTGTATGTCAGCATAAGTCATGCATGAGTTTCAAATCTAAGTCGGTCAATCATAACCCAGCTCATAGGTGCCCCGTGCACCACCATAGTATTTTAGCAAAGTGTATTTAGAGAGACCTATAGTCCCAAAGGGGAGATACCCCATGATATTGTGATGCTCACATGTTCTTACACTTATTCATTTGCATGTTCAGACTCTCCTTATGAAGATAATATTAGTGATCATTGCGTAGCCAGTCATGCTTTCGAGAGTCAGTTAAGTTTGACATTTATGCATTAGATGTACACGTTCATTAGAAAGAGTTTAGCTTTTCAGTGTGTTTAGTCATGCATTCATGAGATCATCCCATTTATGCATCCATGCATCAGATATGCATGTCCATTATGAGAATTCAACTTATGAGTAGCTTCAATCGAGTATTCCATGCATAAGGTATACATGTCCAGTATGAAAACTCTGAGTACCAGTAGTTCCAATTGCATAGTCATGTTTCAGATGTTCTTGTTATTCTTAGCCTATCAAGCGATATTCGAGGATGAATGTTTTCAAGGGGAAGATAATGTAAGAACCCACAAATTTCTCTCATAATCTGAGCCTTAGAGTGTGTCAAGTGAAGCATAAATCCAGCCTTCAAATATAGAGAAGTTTCTTCCCAATAGAGAAATATTTTGAACCGTATAGAGAATTGAATAAGCTTTCCATCGATACCAAATTCGCCCAAATCCAACACTCAGGCAAAGAGTTAGAGCCATTTTAGTGAGACAGTGTGCCACCTGGCACTTCATCCCCATCGCAGAGCAAGCCAAAATGGCAATCGTCAAAATCTAGTGAGTCTCCATGATTTTGGCGCGTCGTGCCAAGGCTTAATTTGAAAATTATCAATTTCCAGTGCACCAACACAACTCCACCGCATCGCGGTGCCTTTCCAGTTTGCAACTAAAGTGGCAACGCGATTCCACCGCGTCGCCCCATCAAGCAGTTTCCCAATTGTCCAATTTCCAGTGAGCTGGCATGATTATGGCGTGTCGTTCCAGCATGTAAAATTGGAATTTTTCAGTTTAATTCCATGGGTTAAAAGGGTCTTTTCCCAACCCTTATATATACTACTTATTACAGGATTTCGCCTCATTTCACCCAAAGTATCATTGTTTTCTCTTAAAGTTGTTTAAGAACAAGAGCTAGGGTTTCTACCAAAATCAAAACTTTTCCTTCTTCTTCAAGAGAAATCAAGAAATCAAGAATCTCTCCAAGATCTTTCAAGAAAGAGTTTCTCTAAGGTATATAGATGTTGATTCTTGGGTCCCTTTCATCCAAGAAGCTCAAGAACCCTTTTCTAAATTTTAAAGCCTTTATGTTTATGAGTTTTCAGGATTCATGTGAGTTTAAATTGATGTTCATTCTATTATTGAGTTGTGATTCGTGTTTGTTTACAAAGTTTTCAAACTTTGACCCTAGTTTGTGATGTTTATGATAAACCTTCTTTAAGTTGCTTATTAAGTGATGTGTTCATGTCAATTAGGTGTAGAAATTGTTGAATAAGCAAAGCATGCTCCCCATATGCTTGATAAAATGCTTATGTGAATGAATTAGAGCCATTATAGCATGTTGACTAGAAATCTCCAGTTATGTGTAAGCCCATACATGCCAAGTGTTTGTTGAAAAGCCTTACTGAATGAATTGTGGAATGATAGCATAAAATTCTCCAATTTTGTGCTCTTTGATACATGCTAAGACTTTAATACATGATAAGTGTTTGATGGATGAATTGTAACATGAACACATAAAGTTCCCCAACTATGTGTTCTCCGATACATGCCAAGACTTAAATATGTATGAAGTGCTTAATGGAAGGCCTTGTTGAATGGAGTATGATCCAATAGCATGTGCCCTTATGTTATTACATGTTTGGGATTCCTAAATGTTTGAAGTGATGCCTTAGTGATTGTGATGATAAATGATTGTCCATGGTCTTGATTATTCAAGAATGGTTATACTTAACTTTTATGTTATCGAGTACTGGGTATTTATACCCGACAATTTAAATGTTGTCTAGAGCTTGTGTCAGTTTTCACAATAATCCCAGTCGATCCATGATTCTCAGAACTCAGTGAGTTATAGAACTCTGTATTCTCATACAGATACAAAAATTAAGAAATCTCAGTAATCTCCGTAATCGCCATAATCTCAATTCACTAGTAATCTAGCCTCAGTTCTATACCCAGCTCAGATCTAGTAGTATTCAAGTGTTCACATCTTACCTCTATAGTAATTGAGTACTATATTCAAAGGTCAATGTCGTTTAGTTAGATAATGTGATCCAGTAGTATTCTGTCAGATATGGAACCTATCAGATAGTTAGATAACTCAGTCAGATCATTCGAGAAACATGATCAGTATCATATTCAGCTTAGTTTATGTTTAGTTAAGAATCAGTTCAGAGTCTTTCAATTAGGAGTAGGAGCTAGCACCTAGCGAGATCAGGGAAGTCGGCTCGAAGTCGGCTCCCCGTCAGATAGGTAGAGTCGTTAGAAGCAATCCCTAAACTCCTGAACTGTGTAGCCAGTGCAGGATACAGGAGTCGCCCATCCGAAAAGGCTAGTCACCCGCCAAATAGGCTTGACTATTATATTGCCTTAGGCTTGACTTCCTGCGAGGGTCACTCGTCAGATAGGCTTGAATAGAGAGGTCTTTACCCATGGCGCGTTATTGATAACCTACCATCTGGGGTTATAGGTTGGACCACACCAGTTGAGATTTAGGGCACGTCGGTTAAGTGACTACTTCCTACAATTGTAGTTTCAATATCAATTTTTAGAAATTAGGACTATTAGATACAGTCTGCTACCTGTTCTAGGAACTCAGATAGTTCCATTAATTCATGGACCACCCATCAGATGGGCTTGGTACCATATAAAGTTATTCATTATCAGATCTAGAGATCACCCGTCAGATAGGCTTGATCTCAATCTCAGATTTAGTTGAGTATTGTTGTTATCAGATCTAGAGGTCATCCATCAGATAGGCTTGATCTCAGTCTCAAATTCAGTTGAATAATCTTATTATCAGATCCTAAGATCACCCATCAGATAATCTTGATATCAATCTCAGATTCAGTTGAGTAATCTCATTATCAAATCCTGAGATCACCCATCAGATAAGCATGATCTCAGTCTCATATTTAGTTGAGTATTCTCATTATTAGATCTAGATATAACCTATCAGATAGTCTTGATCTCAGTCACAGATTTAGTTGAGTAATCTCATTATCAGATCTCAAGATCACCCGTCAGATAGGCTTGATCTCAGTCTCAGATTTAGTTGAGTATTCTTGTTATCAGATCCCTAGATCATCTATCAAATAGGTTTGATCTCAGTCTCATATTCAGTTGATTAATCTTACTATCAAATCTCGAGATCACCCGTCAGATATGCTTATCTCAGTCTAAGATTCAGTTGAGTATTCTTGTTATCAGAACTAGAGGTCACCCATCAGATAGGCTTAATCTCAGTCTCATATTCAATTGAGTAATTTCATTATCAGATCACGAGATCACCTGTTAGATAGGCTTGATCTCAGTTTCATATTCAATTGAGTAATCTCATTATTAAATCCTGAGATCACCCGTCATATAGGCTTAATCTCAATCTCAAATTCAGTTGAGTATTCTTGTTATCAGATCCCTAGATCTTCCATCAGATAGGTTTGATCTCAGTCTCATATTCAGTTGATTAATCTTATTATCAAATCTCGAGATCACCCGTCATATATGCTTGATCTCAGTCTAAAATTTAGTTGAGTATTCTTATTATCAGATCTAGAGGTCACCCGTCAGATAGGCTTGATCTTAATCTCATATTCAGTTTAGTAATCTCATTATCAGATCCTGAGATCACCCGCCAGCTAGGCTTAATCTCAGTATCAAATTAAGTTGAGTAATCTCATTATCAGATTCCGAGATTACCCATCAGATAGGCTTGATATCAGTCTCATATTTAGTCGAGTAATCTCATTATCAGATCCTGAGATCACCCGTTAGATAGGCTTGATGCCAGTCTCATATTCAGTTAAGTAATGTCGTTATCAGATCCTAAGATCACCCGTCAGAGAGGCTTGATCTCTGTCTTAGATTCATTTGAGTATTCTTATTGTCAGATTCGGACATGATCATTTCTTATCATTGATAGTAGATTCTGGAATCATCCGTTAGATAGGTTTGATCTTTGATTGAGTAAGTTAAGAGTAGAAATCTTAGAATTCAGTCATTGATATGAGTAGATTTAGTTAATAAGTTTTAATATTTTGAGTCATGATGATATCAGTGAATTCTATTATAATTGTAATACCCCGTGAATTTTACTAGCTTAAACTCATCCCGAGAACAACAAGAAGTAGCTTCTACAATGAGTGATGTTTATTTCGTGTGAAATTAATTAGATTTAGAGTTTCCATGACATAGGAAATTGAATTAACTTTCAAAAGATATAAAATTCGCATAACTCTGGTAATCAGGTAAGAAGTTATAATTATTTTAAGTTTCAGCCGTAAAACATCGTGAATTGGGTCTTTAGCACATCACGGAGAAACGTAGAACATAATTATCAATTTTCAGTGAGACTCAGCAATTTTAGTACATCACGGAGAGGCCCAATTTTTCGTTTGGCAATTTTCAGTGTCACTCCACGATACTGGTGCATTGCGCCAGTGGTTGAAATGGCAAACTTAGGGGCTCCACAATTGTGGTGCATCGCAGAGGGAACCCAATTCCCACTCGTTCTTTTTCAAGTGAGCCACCGCGATTGTGGAGAGTCGTGGTGGCCACCCAGATTAGGAAAAATTATGTTTTCCAGTTCCTTTTAAGAATTTAAAGGGGTTATTTTGGTAAATCCCCCAACCCCCAAGTCCTTCCAAAAAATAGAAGATTTATCAAATTTCAAAGCACTTTATGTTTTATTCATCTTTCTCCTCAAAGAAAAATCCTAGTTCATCATACTTCCTCTCCAAGAAACTCAAAATTCCTTCATTAATCTTCCAAGGAAACTCAAGATTTGGAATCCCCAAGTTAAGAACTCCAAGAATTCATCCCCAAAGTATCAATAGAGATCCAAGATTCAAGTATAACAACCAGCGTTTAGATACTTGAAATAGTATTTAGTTATTATACTTATTTTCTAATGTTAAAAACATTCTATTTTTAATATAGAATCATTTTTATTATCAAGATTCTATATCAAAATTGAAGACATTTTAGATGATTATACATCTTGAACATGTTAGGGACCGTTTGATTAGTGAATAAGACTAGAGCAATTCGTGTATCTTAAGATGCTATGTTTCCTAGATTTAGTTCTTTAAATTATATAATTGAAAACTCGTTATTCTGTTTTTCAAGAATCAAGAATAAATTTTGTATGATTTTTTAATCCAAATATTTCTTTTGTTTCTACCTAATTTAAGTGAATAAAAATTCATCATCGATATCGAAAGGCAACTCATAGTTATATTATTTAAAAGAACTAACTATTAACTATTTTGTTAACTAATTAACATAAAATAAAATGGACAAATAAACTAGCAACTAATTAAACCCTATAAAAAATAACTAAATCTAGAATTGATTTTTTGAAAGTTATGTACCACATTAATTTATATAGCTTCATTAAATACAGAGGAACTCAACTTTTTAATTGGTCTGTCGGATATCATATATCAATCCACAATGCAAATATAACACTCAGATAATATCCACAACGTAGAACTAATTATGAAATTTAAGATAGAGTGTTAATGTTAGGCCTAATAATTTCAGTTTATCTTAGCCTGGAGAGTGAACTCAATACTATACCAGTGTATGGGCATATGAACATCCTTCTTAAGATAGTTAAACCACCCCATCCATCAACTCTTTCTCAGTTGCCTCCTCCACTATTCTGTTGGGCTTCTTTAGAAAAACAACTCCATTAATAGATACCGACTCACATATTTGTATAACAAATGCAATGCACGTAAAAGGTATGAACAAATAACTTAAGAATATAAACATTTAGGTTAAGACTTTTCCATATTGCAATTAATTCCAACTCATGTTTAACTGGCGATTTGCATAGATGTCTTCTTTTCATAAAGCTCTGGAACTTAAAAAGACTCAATCTGCAAACACACTTATATCTACTTCATCATAAGCTATTGTTGGAAGCTCTCTTAGATCAAATTTTGGTGTGATGAAAAAGTTGTAGAACCTAATCACATTATAAGTTTGAATATAAATGAAAACCTTGATTTTATCATCTATTTTTCTCTTATCATATATTTTAGGAGTCTTTAATTTTATAAAAAATATTTTTCCTTACCAAATTTAGGACTACTTAATTACTAATTCTCCTAATACCTCTTATCATATAGTTTAAGATTTCTTATTTTAAATATTATAAATGCAATTAAACAATAATTTGAATTGAAAAAATAAATTAAAAGGTTGATCTTCATATCTCAGAAACTATGTTAATTACTACAATTTTTTAGTTTATAATTATAAAGTATATCTTTTACAATATATATATTTATATTTCAGGAAAAATGATTGGATACATCCCTCAATTTTTTGAATTAGAGTTGATATACTTCTTATTTAAAAATAGCTAACATACACCTTCATCATCCAACAAATGATATTTTTCGGGTGTAATCTTCACTTCGAAGTAGTTTGCAGGTAATAAAGCTGGTCACTGCGCCTAAACAAAGATGTACCTCTTTAAGAAGCACTTGTTCGGTATTATTGATTTCACATGAGAGATATACATTAATATTAGCTCTCACTAGTTTTGAGAGAGCTGCCCTTATTGTCAACTCTAAGTATGGTGCATGATTTGATGGTTGTACTTCTCCTTGTACCAAGTACGTAGTTAATTAGATTTATGCTCCTACATTTGACACAAAAACTTCTGGTGCATCTATTCTGTTTCTTGGAAGTATTGAGTAATGTTGAGTTTCTTCGTGATACAATATCCATGAATTCTCCATTCAAGTGTCCATAAACAATAATCATCACGACTGTTAGCTTCCAAATTTGGCCAAATGGTGTAAAGTTACAATAAACAACAATTTTCAACCTTGTGACAACAACAACACTTCAGTGTAATACCATAAATGGAGTCTTGAGAGGGTATCGTATACTCAGACCTAAGGTTGTTTCCAACTCTTTGATATATAAATAAATGTATAGTAACAATAAAAGCAATTAAACACAAGTATGAGTAAAAAAAAATATCAAATTCATGTGTCAAGAAGACCTTTATCTGTGAGACAACCCTTACCTCATCATATACTTCTTGTTTTGCCTTTCTTGTATGACAAAACGTTGGTGGCCACTGCAAAACATACTATATAATTTGATATTGTTCACTAATAGCTCTGAAACAAAACATAGTTAAAATTACTATGAAGATCAAATAACGGTACAAATACTCCATGCTTATTATTTCTTTGACTATTTGACAACTTTTTTAGCTATTGGATATACATACTATTGAGAATGGCATACATAGTGTTGGTGCAATAAACTTATGACTGAAATTACAAGTGAAGAAAATAAAAAGAATATCCTCTTCTTCGGCTGAGGTGCAGATATCTCGCGATCTTTAAGGAGATTCAAGCCCACTGCAGCAAATGTTTCACCGGTCTAGCAGTAATTTTCTTGAATTGTCCCCTCCAGGATACAATAGCCTTTCTCACAAAGAATAACTCAACAACTTTGGACAAGAGTTGAGTTCAAAGCTCCACAAAAAAATACCTCCCTTCAACTAATAAACTCTCTTTTTTACTAACTAATTTTTTGTGAACTCTATTATCTAATAGTATCCCAAAACCATGCTAGACCACCTTTATTTATAGGTGAAGAACTCTTCCATGCAATGAATAGGTAGATAACTGTGGTAGTAAAGATGGAATATCAATGGCTTTTAGGTTACAAGAGTTACATGAGTTACATCACATAAAGAATAGGATAATGGAGGAATAAAGAGTGGAAGTTACTTAGATAGACAAATTTATCCACCATAACCAAGAGTCAAAAGAACTAAATGAAATATATGATAAATAATTCCATACATGTCCATGTCTATAGGCAGTAACTTCCAACATCTTTAAGGCATTATATGCCACTAAATACTATGAAAAGTAACATAAAAAACATATGTCCATTATGCCTTAAAAGGTCATAAACCCATTAAGTTTAAATAGGCATAAATGCGTTAGTGGAAAGAACTTCACTATTGCATGGAAATGTTACAAACAGATAGACCAATCAAAGCATTAAAATTGATATTAAAATGTTAAAGTATCATCAATTCCCCACTTATTTTAATATTAATATAAGAGAGTCCACTAGTTGAAGGAAGACTACCATGCATAATGAAGGTGTTCTCTGAATTGAACCTCCACTTTGTAATACAATAATTGTTACTTCAGAGTCGTAGTGGTCTCAGACTTGAACTATGACTGCTTAAGGGTAATAAAAAGTTACTGTTTATACATAATAATCAAGGTGTTGACATGAGCTCTATAACCAGCACATTACCACTTTGTGCTATCCCGATTTTAATGAGTGTCTTTGAGAATGAGCCTAATTCTCTTAGAAAGCGGCCTACCTCCACACTCATATAGGTGAAATCCGTTGAGAGTGTTTCTGTAATTTTAGCACCCTACTCATATGAGCTATATATTTTTATTAGGAGTTTTTAAAAACTCAACATCACCATCATTACAGGTAAATGCACTCACACCATAGGGAGGGATAAGAAAATAGTGCATTTTTCACAATAAGTCATCATGTGATTCATTTTTTCCTTGAACCTGGTTATGGGATCTCTAGTCCCCAAGTTGGGTTTTCTCACATATGACTCAAGATTTAATAGGCTTCAATCCCATCCCCCTTGATGTGCTGTAGAAATTTTCTCTTGCTAAGGCCTTAGTTAATGAATTTTCAAGATTATCAAAAGATAAACATAATCCACATTAATGGTACCATTTGTAAAATATATAGGTCTGGATTTACCGTTGTAATAACAGTTTTGAACTCTACCAATTACAGTGGTACTATCACAATGAATTAAAATAGGATGAATTGGTTTTTCAAAATAAGGTATTTGAAATAACAAATCTCTCAACCAGTTCGCTTCCTCACTAGTTGAAGCTAAAGCAATTAGTTCAGCCTCCATGGTAGAGTTAACAATAATTGCTTACTTTTTAGAATTCCAACAAATAGCACCACCACTTAAAGTGAAAATATAACCAACAGTGGATAAGGAATCACCTGATAAAGTGTTCCAATCCGCATCACAGAAGCCTTCAAGTACAGCAGTATATTTTTTATAGAACAAACCATAATTTTTTATTCCAATTAAATATCTCATTACTCTCGTTATAGCATGTCAATGTTCATTACCTGTCTTACTAGTAAACTGCTAAGTACTCTTAATGCATATGTGACAGCGCCCAAGTGCACATTCAAGTGTACGTGGTCTTATCAAGTAGTAAAGCGGCTTAATGAAAGCCAAGTATCATTCCCACAGAGACTTGATTCAACAATGGTTCAATTTCAATTCACAGTTTAGATTCAGTTGATACAAATGTAACCAAAAAGAGAGTTTTAAATTTTTCCACGTAAAGTAAACAATGCGTAATGTAAAGATCTTGTAACAATCAATAGGAGAAAACCCAAGGTCAAAGCACTTTGAAAAATCATACTATGTTTTTGAATTTTATTTGTTACTTGCTTATCTTGGTTGTTGATTCATAGGGTTAATTGAGTAATTATGGTTTCCCAACCTCTAATCCTTTACCTAAGTTGAACCTTACAACTACATCATTGAGCAGGGATGTAATAGTCCACTTAAGTTCTTTTAGCTATCATTCTACATTTGAATCAAGTTCGGCTCCTAAGTATATTCCTGTCCTAGGTGCTAAGTTCAGTTCTTTATTTAATAAAATAATAAAAATCCAAACTTTGTTTATTCCCATATTCTATCTTCTTATTTCTTCTCCTGAGTTCACAAGGTTGATAATAGATTTATTCTAAGGGATGCGAATCCTAAAAATAGTTATAACAAGAATAAACAAACAACCAATAATGATAAGCAAATCAAATGAACTTAATTCAAAACAATAATACTCATGTTCTTGGGTTTAACCCCGAAAAGAGGGCGTTTAGCCACACATAGTCATAATCGTAATCACTAGATTGTAATTAACGACTAAGGACATGAATGAACTAAATTAAAAAGATAAAAACCTAATTTTTGAAGTTATAGAATCCCCCTTGATTCTCCAATACGTTCCAAGATGATTAATAACAAGTACAAAGGTGTATTTATAGTGGACAACAAGTCCTAGGCCGTCTAGGATCCAAATTGCACACTTTGTCCATATATGAAGTGGACCTCGCGATGAGAGTTTTAGAGATGTATATGGAAGTCATGTCACGATATTGGGAAACTTCTATGGAAGTTATGATGCGAGCTCATCGCGATAGCTCTCTGCAAATTGCATCTTAAAATTTTGTTAAGTGTTGGATGTTCCTTCATTCATCCTTGACATTGTGATGTCTTTCCAATCATTTTCTAGTGTCAAAATCATATATATATCATCATAAACAGATCATAAATGATCCTACAAGAACATACCACACAAATTAGAAGTTCAAACAACACAACATCCATCACGACGAATCAAAACCAAAAGCTTAGACTAGGTAAATTTCCATGATCTTCCACTTCATGTTTCGACTCTTTACTTGACTCGCTTGAACTTTTTACACTAAAAAAAAGTTGTTCCACTTATAATAACACCGTTAAACCATTTAGAACACATAGAACACAATAAAATCCAACAAAAGAGACTAAACAAGCACGTAGCTCAAGCTAGTAACACTAGTTTCATCGATTGAACTCTAAGTGATCCAATTAAACCCAACTTGTTTGGAATACACTTTGCACATTGTAATCACACACTTTTTCACTTAGATGCTTATTTATGTCAATATAAACACCTTAAGCACTCAAGTTATCCACAAAACAAGGCAAAATAAGCTAGAATAGTAACACTAGAGTGCATAAATACATCCAACATCAATATGCAATATAAGGCCAAGTGCAATTAGTCACATATCTCAAACTTCCAATTATGCAACCATATTCCTTTTGATTTATAATATCATTTTCACTTTCAAAAGGAAACAAGTGAACACTAGAATCAAATGGAGCTACAAATGCTTGCAATCAAGGAAATTACAAAGATAACTAAGATTTCTAAGCTTTTTTATATTCTGCAACTGTCTGAGGATACATAGTTCTATAGTTCACTGAGTTCTGAGAATCATGGATCGACTGGATTTATCATAAAACTAACACGGGCTCTAGATAGCAGCTAAATTATCAAGTATAAATACCCCCAGGAATCGATAACATAAAAATAAAGCATAATAATTCCTTCATCATCATAACCATTCATTCATTATCACAATCACAATCACTAAGGTATCTCTTCACGCAATTAGGAATCATAACATACATTCATCATCATAATCATTAAGACATCATATCAAGCATTTAAGAATCACAAACATCTATTCATCATCACAGTCACCAACGGGTCACTTTAAGCATTTTGGTACCATAATAATACAATAACGTAAGGGAAACATGTTACTAGATCCTACTCCATTCAGCAAGGTTTTACCTCAACTATTTCATACCTATATCAGTCTTGATATATGTTTGGATATCACTTGATTTGGGAGCTACTCCACCCTAATATGTCACTACTTACTCGTCAAACACTTGGCATGTACTAAAGGCTTAGCATGTATCAGAGAGCACGTAATTGGGGAATTTACTACTATCACATCTCCACTTGTTCACTAAGGTCCTTCAACAAAACACTAGACATGCATGGGTTCATACTTATTTGGGGATTTCCTACTACCATAGAATAATTACTTCACTTGGGTATTTTATCAAACATTAGACATACATAGAGTAGCTCACAAATTTGGGGTTTCATTTTCAACATACTACATGGCCCATATGCTTCTCCTAAGCTTTTTATCAAACCTATGGGGAACATGCTTCGCTTATTCAACCATTTCTACACCCATTCGACATGAACACATCATAAATATCACATGGATTCCCCCTACTAGGGTCAAAGCTCATGAATCTTGTAAACAAACATGAATCAAAACTCAAAAACACATGTAACATCAATTTCAACTCATACAAATCATGGAATCTCACAAACATACAATTTTTATATTTAAAAAAAAAGGTTCTTGAGCTTCTTGGATGAACAGGATCCAAGAATCAATATCTACATACCTTGGGAAACTCTTTTCTTGAAAGCCTTCGGAAGATTTCTTATTTTCTCTAGATATTTCTTGATCTTTGTTGAAGAAGAAAAGAGGATTTTGATTTTTGGAAACCCTAGTTCTTGGTGGAAGAAAAAAAATGAGGCTAAAATCCCTTAGCTGAGTATTTATAGAGGTTGGGGATAAGGGGAAAATACCTAAAAGCCCTTAGAATTAAACTGAAAAATCCTGATTTTACATGCTAGCATGACGCGCCATAATCACGCCAGTTCACTAGAAATTGGACAATTAGGAAACTGCATAACAGCGCGATGCGGTGGAAATTACGTTGCCATCTTGATTGTGAACTGGAACTATACTGTGACACGGTGGAATCATGGAGTTTCACTAGAATTTGACAATTGCCATTTTGGCTGGCTCCACGACGTGCTAAAGTGCCAGGTGGCACATTGTCACACTAAAATAGCTCTAACTCTTCACCCGAGTGTCCGATTTGGACGAATTTGGTATCAATAGAAAGCTTATTCAATGCTCTACATAAAAAAATAGAAATTAGGGAAATTCCACATAATTCAAAGTATTTCATACTTAGGAAGATACTTCTAAAACTTTTGAACTCGAATTTTCTCTAACTGAATACGTTCTAAGGCTAAGACTGAAAGAGGACTTTGTGGGGTATTCCATTATCTCCCCCTTGGGAACATTCATTCTTGAATGTCTCTTGATAGACTGAGAATACGGATCAACTAAGCTTACTCAAGGAACAGGAACATCTCTGAACATGACTACGCAACTGGAATAACTAACATACAGAGTTCTTATACTGGGCATGCATATCTGATGCATGGAATACTCGACTGAATCTACTCATATCTAAATTCTCATAACACACACGCATATCTGATGCATGGACTCATAAATGGGCTGATCTCATGAATACATGACTGAACACACACTGACAAGCTGAACTCATTTCTACTGAATGTGCATATCTAATGCATGAATGTCTGGCTGAGCCAACTTTCGAAAGCACGACTGACAATGTAATAGAAACTGATGCTAACTTCATAAGAAAGATTTGAACATACATCTGAATGAGCCTAAGGACATGCAAACACCGTAATACTATGGGGTATCTCCACCTTAAGACACTGTCTCTCTAAACACACTTTGCTGAAATACTGGGGCAGTATGCAGGGCACCTACAGACAAGGTCATAATTGACCAACTAAGATCTAAAACTTGTGCATGACTCACGCTAGTATATAAGCTCGAAATAAAACCAAAGGATCTAACAATTCATAGAATAAAGATGAATTGCTTATAACATACCCGGGTCTATTTCAGGGAATCCTTCCCGATTAAGGCAAACTTGAAGCGCATAAAGTCTACCCCTTTGAGTTAGCACTCTACATTCTCGCATTCTATAGCCTAGCTCACCACACCTAAAGCATACATCACTACCGGCTCTACGCATACCTTTGTGGCACTTGCCACACTCTTCACAATATGGATAGGTACGAATACCACTAGCGCTACTATGGGCTTTGGAGCCTGACGCTCCCTCAAATCTGACACCCCTAAACATAGGTGCGTGAACACCAGCTGGAGATGGAGCTGGGGCTAAAAACTTCCGACCATGCCCGAGAATGACTACCATTCTGGGACCATGCCTGAGAGAAACTATGGCTACTTGTCTTGGCTCTCTTACTCACTCTCTCTTTCCTTCATATTATCCACCTTAATCTGTTGTGCATGTATCATTAACCTAGAAAGATCTATATCTCTATTGATCATAGCAGCTCTACACTCTTTCAACACATAACTTGATACCCAAGACAAAAACATACTCATACTCGCTCTATGGTCAGCTACCAAGTCGGGAGCATACTTAGCTAATTGGTTAAACTTAAGACAATACTCTTTCATGATCATGGAACCTTGCGCTAGGTTTATGAACTCTTCTACCTTAGCCTCTCTCATCTCTAGCGGGACAAATCTATCTAGAAAGGCACTCTAAAACTCCAGCCAAGTCATAGAAGCTACATTCTCCCCTCTATTCTTCTCCCACATCACTACCCAATCATGAGCAATATCCTTCAAGCTATAAGATGCTAACTCTACACTCTCCTTCTCAGAAATATGCATAATCTGGGTGATCTTCTTTACCACTTCAAGATAACACTACGGGTCCTCACCTACCACTAACCCAAAGAATTCTGGTAGGTTTATTTTCATAAAATTTCTAACCTGGCTACGGTAGAATTCCTATCTTGGTGAGGTGGGACTATAGTCTGACGGTTACTCTGAAAATTAACCACAGCTTGGGCTAGCGCCTAAAAAACTACCTGAAACTCTGTATGTGACACACTCTCATTCTCAGGATCTATTGGCTGAGGGGGTTGGTCATCAACCCCATGGACAAAATCTCTGTGAGGAGGCATACTCTATAATTGAAAGAAAGAAGTGGATTAGACTGAGGATCAACTTAAGGTCATGCTCACTCGTATGACATGATCACTGAAAGAAGAGAAACTCCTCCTATAGACATCCTGTAGCCTATTGTACATGAATGTGGTGTGCTATATACCCACGCACAAGAATCTACTAGATCTGGCTTTTCAGACTCCTTAGGACACTCTTGAACCTTAGCCTTTGATACCAAGTTTGTAACGGCCTGAGATCCCATTCCGAGATATCACATGGTGCTTATGACCCCGAAGGACCACAAGCAAACCCTTTGTTGATATTTGCATATGTACACTGCTTAATAGCTAAAATAAATGCGAAAACTGGCCATAAGGTTCAACACATCTATACATACTCAAAACTGAGAACTGAAAACTAATACCTCTGACTGAAAAGCCTCTAAACTCTCTAAACTATGGAGTTAATGGAATATATCCCCAACTAACTTCATCTCCTAAAAATATAAATAAATTCTGATACCATAATAGTAAATTGAGATTCGTCCTTGAAAGAAGAGGATCACTGCTATGACTACTACTGTTGACTGGGATTGAACTACTGAGGAAACTCTAGGTCCTGTGCCTCTGGACCTATGGTGCCAAATAAAACACTATAGCGCAAATATGTCAGTACAGAAATTTACTGAGTATGTAAATGGGGTAAGGCTAAATGCAAGGGCTCATGCATGCATAATATCTAAACTGAATAATCATGATAATGCTGCACGAGAACACACATACATACATTAATACATAGACCATAGTCACAATCATCATAACTCTAGAGACTGAAACTCGAGTACTTTCTTACTGCAGATAGAACTCACTACTGACACTAAGAAACTGAGATACTGACTCATCTGATACTGATGACTGAGAAACTAGATGTACTTACATTGATGACTAAATTTTGAGCTTACTGCTCTCGAGTGACAAGATTAAAGATCAACCTCTCTAACGGATGATTAAGGAAGCTATTATCAATGGTAAGGAAATGATCATATATGAATCTGACAACAAGAATACCCAATAGAATCTGAGACTGTGATCAAACTTGTCTGGCGACATATCTTTGAATATGATATCAAATAACTATATGTGAGACCAAGCCTATCTGACGGGATGGTCCATGAATCAATAGAACTATCTGAGTTCCTCATAATGATAGATGACTGTATCTAATAGTCCTGATTTTTGAAAATTGATACTAAAACTAAAACTATAACTGAAACTGTGGAAAGTATTTACTTAACTGATATGCCCCGACCTACCACAGGTGGGTTCCAACCTATAACCCCAGCTGGAAGGGTGTCAATACCGTGCCACGGGTAAAGACCTATCTCTGGTCAATCCTCTCTAGCTGATGACCCTTACCAGGAAGTTGATCTAAGGTAATATAATAGTTAAATGCTATCGCTCTGGAGGTGACAACCTTTTCCTGATGGTGACTCCCATATCCTGCGCTAGCTACGCAGTTCTGGAGTTCAAGGATTGCTACTAACAACTCCGGTCTCTCTCACTCTGGAAGAAGGAGCCTCCATCCCTTCCCTTGCTTGGTGCTAGTTTCTACACCCAACTAAAAGACTTTGATTGAATCCTTAACTGACCACAACTAAACAGAATCTGACTGATTTACACTGAGATCACTTAGTTTCGTATCTGACGAACATGGTATTGAATCATGGTATCTAACTGACGATATAGAGCTTGACTAGATTATTTGAATTGCTTCTGAGATTAGAATTAACACTTGAATACTATAAGATCTGAGTTGATTACCGGACTAAGGCTAGATTACTAGCGATACGCAGATTATAGAGATAACTGATATTTTTTAGCTTTCTTAAGTTCTGCAACTGTCTGAGGATACAGAGTTCTATAGTTCACTGAGTTCTGAGAATCATGGATCGACTGGATTTATCATAAAACTAACACGGGCTCTAGATAGCAGCTAAATTATCAAGTATAAATACCCCCAGGACTCAACAACATAAAAATAAAGAATAATCATTCCTTTATCATCACAACCATTCATTCATTATCACAATCACAATCACTAAGGCATCTCTTCACGCGATTAGGAATCATAACATACATTCATCATCATAATCATTAAGACATCACATCAAGCATTTAAGAATCACAAACAACTATTCATCATCACATCACTTTAAACATTTCAGTACCATAATCATATAATAACGTAGGGGAAACATAGTAATAGATCCTACTCCATTCAGCAAGGTTTTACCTCAACTATTTCATACCTATATCAGTCTTGACATATGTTTGGATATCACTTGCTTTGGGATCTACTCCACACTAACATGTCACTACTTACTCGTCAAACACATGGCATGTACTAAAGGCTTAGCATGTATCAGAGAGCACATAATTGGGGAATTTACTACTGTCACATCTCCACTTTTTCACTAAGGTCCTTCAATAAAACACTAGACATGCACGGGTTCACACTTATTTGGGGATTTCCTACTACCATGGAATAATTTCTTTACTTGGGCATTTTATCAAACATTAGACATACATAGACTAGCTCACAAATTTGGGGTTTCATCTTCAACATACTACAACGTCCCATATGCTTCTCCTAAGCATTTTATCAAACCTATGGGGAACATGCTTCTCTTATTCAACCATTTCTACAGCCTTTCGACATGAACACATCACAAATATCACATGAATTCCCCTTACTAGGGTCAAAGCTCATGAATCTTGTAAACAAACATGAATCAAAACTCAACAACACATGTAACATCAATTTTAACTCATACAAATCATAGAATCTCACAAACATAAAATTTTTATATTTAAAAAAAGAGTTTTTGAGCTTCTTGGATGAATGGGATCCAAGAATCAACATCTACATACCTTGGGGAAACTCTTTTATTGAAAGCCTTCGGAAGATTTCTTCTTTTCTCTAGATCTTTGTTAAGGAGAAGAGAGGATTTTGATTTTTGAAAACCCTAGTTCTTAGTGGAAGAAAAGAAAATGAATCTAAAATACCTTGGTCGGGTATTTATAGAGTTTGGGGATAAGGGGAAAAGACCAAAAATCCCTTGGAATTAAACTAAAAAATCATGATTTTACATGCTGGCACGACACGCCATAATCACGTCAGTTCGCTGGAAATTGGACAATTGGGAAACTGCATGACGGCGCGACGCGGTGAAAATCGCATTGCCATATTGATTATGAACTGGAACTTTACCGCGACGTGGTGGAATTGAGGAGTTTTACTGGAATTTGAAAATTACCATTTTGGCTGGCTCTGCGATGCGCTAAAGTGTCAGGTGGTACACTGTTATACTAAAATGGCTCTAACTCTTCACCCAAGTGTCCGATTTGGGCAAATTGGGTATCGATGGAAAGCTTATTCAATGCTCTGCATAACAAAAAGTAGAAATTAGGGAAATTTCACACGATTCAAAGTATTTCATACTTAGGAATACACTTTTAAAACTTTTGAACTCAAATTTTTGCTTAACTAAATACGCTCTAAGGCTAAGACTGGAAGAGGACTTTACGGGGTATTACATTATTGAAGACACTTCTGAAACTTTTGAACTTGGATTTTCTCTTAACTAAATACGCTCTAAGGCTAAGACTGGAAGAGGAATTTGCGGGGTATTACAACTATTAAATCAATTAGGCATTTAACCAAAATAAAACTCATATAAATATAATAATACTCTCTCCGTTCTATTTTACTTGTCCCAATTTAACTTGGAACATTGATTAAGAAAAATAAGTAATAACATGGCTAGTTTATCATTGTACCTCTATTAAATAATGTTTATATTTTAATTTGAAGAAAAAGTAACTAATGCAAAGGGTAAAACATGGAAAAAATTATCTCTTCTTGATTTGTGAAAAATGACAAGTAAAATGAGAAATCAAATTAGAAAATTTGAGACAAGTAAAATGGAACGGAGGGAGTAGTTCATAATAAGGTCGTCAGAAAGTATATTTACAATAACACTCGAGAGCTACGACTGCATGAAGTACGATGCTTCCATCATTTCTCATCATAATAAATTCATCACTAAAATTATTATCCGCCATCAAATTGAATATATATTTCTTTTCATTCGAGCAATAATATAAATTGGTATCTCAAACAATTCACCCAAAGAATACATGTTACAGCTGCATCAAGTATGGTGCTTACATGGTTCCTCATCATAGTAAATGCATCATTCAAATTGACAAAATATCGACTACGATATTGAGTAAATATCCCTAAACTCACTTTTGTTTCATCCATTGACAATGTTCCTATTAAATATTACGCAAAACATAGCCTGATTTCAAGAAAAACTATTGAAAACATTAAAGTGGACATTTATAATTAGAAACACACAAAAAGTAAATATGATTCAATAATCAAATCATAGCATGAATTTTTTTTTTAACAATTGACAACAAGCAAATAAAAGTAGTACGAAGAATTAAGAATAGGGAAAAAGGAGCATAGGGAACCGTGTGTCACTACTGACAATATATTGGTCATCTAATAGTATATAAAAAGGAAAAAGTTTTGTACAAAAAGTTTTATAGGGAGTGGGTTTTTTGAGTTTTTAATTTATAAAAGGAAACCTTGAATAAGTAACATTCTAGTTAATTTTAATTTCTTATAAAATTTCTTACCTATTGTAAATAGGTTAAGATTTAATATTAATAATTTTAATTAATTTTAAAGTCATAAATATAAGAATATTAATTAATAACAATAATTAAAAAGCAAAAAAGATAATTTTTCTAAAGCAAAGATATTTAATGAAGGGCAAAAAGTTCAAATCACTTTTGTAAGGGCCTTCACACTTTTAATATATTATAGATATAGATACCTATTTTTAGTATGCTGGATAAATATTATTAGACACTTACTCCCTCCATTCAGAATTACTTGTCACTTTTTGACTTGGCACATGCATTAAAAAAAGAGTCAAATTTACTACTCTATTTTGAAAACTTGGTTGAATGTATCCTTCGTCAGATCTTGAGGTCAAATTTACACTCGTCAAACTTTGGGGCCAAATCTACCTTTGTTGTTAAGAAACTTTTTACCTTTATCCTTAATTTTAACAAAAAAGTTCAAATCAATGTTAAATACTCCATTTTAAAAATAATAAAACTCACCCTATCTAATCAACCCCACCCGACCCATGAATAAGACATAAATAAATATACTTCTCCTTTGGTTATGTTGATCAAATTTTTCTCAACAAGATTATGCCACTAGATATTTGATCTGTATCAGTATAGATACAAATAAATATATCTCACCCTCAGTTCATAGATCTACATTAGTGTAGAGTTGATGAAAAATGACACTTAGACGTTAAATGCAATAGATTAGGCTCCAGGAATATTTCTCGGGATGACTGAGTTAAGAGGTCTCCTTATGTGCCAATTATGACATTTTCATTTTTACATCTCTATAAACTATTTGAATCAACATAAATTTTTCATTCATGTTATTTACTCAGAAAACTTATCTACTAATTTTAGAATCTAAATGCATACCAAATTTTGAAATTTGAACATAGCTAAAACAAGAAATGAGTTTGCACTAAACATTTTCTCTAGTTCCATGCTTCTGCATTATCCTATTTCATTTTGTTTTTTGTTTATTTGTAAACAACCTACTAGAGATGCACATTGAAAGTGAAGTATGAATGTTCGTTGGAAAAATTCGACCAACTGAATTGAAGAAAAAGTATATTTCTTTGTGTTTTTTTGTGAGTTAGGTCGGGCGAGATGAGTTAGAATAGGGTGTATTTTATTTTTTAAAAATAAGACATTTCGTTGATTTGAGTTTTTCAGTTAAAGAAATGATACATGTGAAAAATTTCTTAACAACGAGGTAAATTTGATCTCAAAGTATGACGAGAAAAAATTTGACCTAAGGTCTGACGTAAGATATATTTAGTCAATTTTTTAAAGTAGAGAGATAAATTTTGTCTTTTTTCTGTAAGAAAACAAGGATTGACATAGTAAATTTATCATATCACCCATACTAATTGATTTTTAGTATAAGCATTGAAAAAAAAATAAGTAATTAATGTTATGAATAAATTATAATTAAAATATATATTTTTTTAACAAGTCAAATGTGACAAAAAAAATAAAATTACTTTAGAAAATAAATAACAAGAAAAAATGAACTGAAAGAGTATTTTGTAAAAAATAAATTGTTAAGGTGTCATGATCCGTCATTTGGAAGTGCTATATTTTATTTGTCAATGTGTGGGAAGTGATGTATAGTTAACTAGTATGCGTACTCGTGCGATGCACGGATAATATGAAAGTATTATCTTTAATTATTTTATATTGACATATCTTGTTCCAGCGTATTAAATCATACTCCCTCCATTTCAAAAAGAATGACCTACTTTCCCTTTCAATTTGTTTCAAAAAGAATGACCCCTTTTCTTTTTGGGCAATACTTTAATTTCAACTTTCCACATGGCATGTTTAGGACCACAAGATTAAACGGCATTTTGGTACATTTGACACAACTTTAATTTAAGGCCACAAGATTGAAAAGTCTTCTTTATTTTCTTAAATTTTGTGTCAAGTCAATGTAGGTCATTCTTTTTTAAATGGAGGGAGTATTATTTATCAATAAAAAATAATTTAGAAAAAAAAAAACAAATCTAACCCTAATCATCTCCACCTCCGCCCCCTCTTCAATTTTAAATATAATAAATTATTTAATAGTAAATCATTATTAATTTTGTTGATGGGATTTTATCTTTATATTTTTAATAAATTAAGACATGTAATTAAAATCCTTACCTTTATTTCACATTTTTATTTTTTATTTTTATCTATCAATTCAACTTCAAAAACTAACTACCCTTTTTTATAAAAAGGGTTTATCTTTCAATTTCATTTCAAAATACTTAATCGTGTCAATTACAAGAACTTTACTTTCAAAATTTAAATTTCACCACTCTCAATTCAATATACAAAGCACAAACAATTTAATACTTTTTAAAATTTTATAATAAAATTTAATTGCTCATAATTTTTTCATTGTTTGATTTTATCATTAATATTTTTAAGTATTTTATTTATACGTATTCTTATATCTTCTACATAAATTTAATTAAAATCTCTTATGCCACTCTCAAAATCATCTATCCCTTCACCCCCACCCACCCCCAATTTTTATTTTATATTTTTTAACTTTTAAGTTTTTTTTTCTTACCTTACCCGACCCCCTATCCCTAACTCGCCCTCCTGTCTTCCCCCAAGAGCTGAAAATTATTTATTTTATTCTTGTAAAATAGAAACTTTTTTTCTTAATGCCACCACCCACCATTAACCCCCCCCCCCCCTCTAACAAAATAAATTATTTTATTTTTTATTTTTAGAAAACTTTTCTTAACCCTAAAATGTTTTTAAACTCTTTAATTTATATTTTTGAAGAATCTTTTTTCCTATCCCACTCCAACTAAACCTACATCACCCCCTACCCACGCACTTCCACCCACCTAGACTACCCCCTTACATCATCCCTACCTATTCCAATGCACTCTGACCATATTCATCACTTTGTCACTATTTATTTTAATTGTTTAGTATTAGAATATATATATATATATATATATATATATATATATATATATGCTTTTAGAAAAATATTTTTTATTTGCGTCATGAACAAAAAATATAAGTAAGAAATAATTTATTTTCTTACAAAATATTTTTCATGAAAATTATATTTCTTCATAAAATCATTAAGAAAACTTAGTGATAAAAGATAAGAATGATAGTACACAAAATCTTGATTTTTTTTGGTAAATAGAAAATATTATATATAAATGATAGTATTTTCGAAACAATAATATTTATCAAATCGAAAAAAAAAATTAACAGTATTATTTTGTAGAACCAAAAACATGTGTAACTTGAAATGATCAAGAATCATGAATCTAAAATGTAAAAATAGATGAAAAGTATGATATATAATTATTACATAAAATATTATTTGTGATGACATCATGAACATCCACATATTATAATTTTCAGATAGTTTTAATACACAATAAAGCATGTAATGCATGTATATACATTGTTCAAATACAACAAAAGGTTGACTTTTAAAAAATTAAGGAAAAAAGATTGATTAAATTGGTGAACCTTGAACATTAATGGAGGAATATTAAGATGAAAAATAATATATTCTTCCTGCATGTAAAAAAGAAAAATGTTAAATCAAAAATAGTTTTAAAAATATGAAGAATTAAAAAATGTAGTATATTAATTCATGAATAAAACTAATGATATATATAGGAGTATATATAAGAGAGCCTAAGAACTAAGAAGCTGGAATTCCATCCCAATTCAAATTTTATTTAAATTCAAATATTATCATATTTATGCAGTTTATTTGTGTAATACCTCGTACTTTTTTCTAGCTTGAAATCGTCTCAAGAATAATAAAAACTTACTTTGAAAGATGAATCCACTTTCGTACATGTGGTATTTTTAAGATTTTCACTTTTTTCATATGGGAAATTGAATTAGCTTTCCAACGATATCAATTTTATCAAAATTCAACATCGAAGGAGAAAGTTATGGCCAAAATACAGAAGGCAGTAAAACCGCCCAGGTGCGATGGTGAGGCCGATGGACCGTCGCTCAGGCCATCGCAAGGGAAACAGTGAGACCACCTTCTGGATTAGGTGCGATGGGTAGGTTGATAGATTGTTGAACTTGCGATGAACTATCGCCCAGGCCGTCGCTACTTAGGCAGTAAGCCCTTTTCTTAGTCCACGTACGATGGTCAAAACGAAGGACCATTGCACGAGTCATCGCATGTCCCGATTCAGAAAATTAAAGTCGTTTTAAAAGGGACTTTTTGGTCTTTTACCTCCCGTTTATATACCCAATTATATCCGACCAAAGCTCAGAAATTTATTATTTTTCTACCACAAAAAAACTAGGGTTTTCTCTCTAACATTAATCTCCAAGAACAAAATCCAAATCTTCTTCAAGAACTAAGAGATTCAAATTCTTCAAGTTCAAGAACTTCAAAAAACTCAACCTAGGTATGCATAGTGTTCATTCATGGACTCCTTTCGTCCATGAATCCCAAGAATCTCTTTTCAAAGTTTAAGTTTATGGATTTCTTTTATGAATTTCATGATTGGGTTGCTCTTATTCATGTTGATAATGAGTAACTGAATTCTATTCCATGTTGGGGGATAAATTTTATGTGGATTTGATTAGTATAGATGTAGATTCATGTAAACCTATGATTAAACCCTTGAATGATGAAACTAGAATTAAATCATGATGTTTAATTGTTGTATAATATTGTTTACACATACTATGCCTACCATGTACTTGATTAAATGCCTAGATGAAGGAAAATTCCCAGCTAACATGATATCATGAAATCCTCATGTATGTACAAGTTTATGCAAATCACATGTTTGATGAAATGCTTCAATAAATGTATTATGGATTATGAAGTTAGTGATGTGTTCAAGTGGGTCATGCTTTGTCAGTTTCCTTCTATCTAGTCCTAGGGGTACTTGCACCCGAAATATTAGCTGTGTGCCTAGAGCCATGTCATGTTTCCACGATGCTCTCAGTCAAGCTATGATCCTTAAACTTCAGACAGTCTTATAACTCAGGAAATCTCCATAATCTCATAAACTTAGTCGATTGTCAAATATCAATAGTATTCCGTCAGTCAACAAAAGTCAGTATCTCAATCCATGTTCAGTTCAGTAAATCATGTTCAGTGTTTATTCAGATTGGAGAAGAAATTAGCACCGAGTGAACCCAGGGATGGAAACTCGCCTGTTATATGAGGGTGTGATTCTTAGAAGCAATTCTTGCATTCTAGAACTATGTAGCCAGCATAGTTTGAAACATCATAGCCTACTATATGAGGGTAGATAAGGTGGCATAACCTGTTATATGAGGGTTCCCACTATTCTCACTAGAGTTACCTGTTATATTAGGGTCACTCATATGTTGTCCTTACCAGTGGCGCGGTATTGACACCCTTCCAATCAAGGCACAGATTAGACCTCAATTCAGCTATAATGTGTCCTTTAGGGCATGTCAGTTAGATGAATACCTCTCACAGTCTCAGTATCAGTCTCAGTAAAAGAACTCAGATAGTTCTTCAGAATTCAGGACTGTCAGATACAGTCAACTCAGATACAGTACGGAACTCAGCTAGTTCCATCAGATTCACGACTGTCAGATACAGTTACTCATGTTATCAGTTATCAGAATTCAGTCATTAGTCATGTTAGTCATCAGCATACTTATGTTATCACGATTTCAAATATAGTTACTATGTATGCATATATGTATTCTCACGTTCATATTAGTCAGTTAGCCAGTATTGTTCATGCATATGAACCGCATGCATTCAGCCTACCTCACATGCACACCAGTATATTTAAGGTACTGACGCATTTGCGCTATGGTGTCTTATACCATAGGTTTAGAGACACGAGCTCCAGAGCATCAGTAGATTCCAGATATCAGCAGTCAGAGTTAGCCGTGAGTCCTCATCCTTCGAGGACATGATTATTTCCCTATTATCTCATCAATTAGTTTATTAGTTGGAGTTAGTTAGGGACATGTCCCATCAACTCCTTACTCAGATAGTTCAGTCAGTTAGACGCTTTCCAGACTATTATGTTCAGACAGTTATTTCAGTTGTTTTGGGTATTTCATACCCCATTTAGATGTTATGTTTTACTTCAGTTAGGTGAACCTTATGGCCTTTCAGTTCATGTTTCCGCATTATTCTATATATTATGCAGTATACAGGTACAAATATCAGTCATGGGTTAGCTTGTGATCCTTCGGGGTCATGAGCATCGTGTAGCGTTGCGGGTACCAGATTCGGGGCGTTACAATTTATCTTTTTTATCCTACCTTTTTTCAAATGTAATACATAGTTAGCTTATCTATATATTTAAATTGAGATAAATATTTGAAATCAAAAAGATAATAATGATAATTTTTAAAATTATTATTTTATATTTAATATATAAATATATTTTATAGAATTTAAAAATTATAAATTTATTTATTTACTACTCTCTACTCATGATTTCCTAGTATTAAGCTAATGAAAAATATGTTATTTTTTAAATCTAAAAACCTATTATTTTTTACATTCTAATTTTTTTTTAAAAATAATAATAAGATTTTCTCTTCAATAACCTATTATTATTATTGTTATTGTTATTATTATTATTATTATTATTATTATTATTATTATTATTATTATTATTATTGTAAAAACTACTACTACTATCCGCAACCTTTTTTTGTCTAAATTAAAAAGTTACTACTGCGTGTCTTCAACTATTACTACTACAATTATTGTTGTTTATTATACTATTACTACTATAATTATTATTGTTTATTATTATTATTACCTTTTATTTGATAAACTTTTTTTGATAAATATAGCATCCTAAATTTAATATTATGAGTTCTACTATTATTTAATAATAGATTATTATTATTATTATTATTATTATTATTATTATTATTATTATTATTATTATTATTATTATTATTATTATTATTATTATTATTATTATTATTATTATTATTATTATTAGGAAATAGTTAGATTTTATTTAGGACTCTTCAACTATTGTTGTTAGGCTTAAGCTAATAAAAATCTTTTGTTTTTTTTTAAAGTATTACTATTTTCAAATTCAAATATATAATAAAGATTTTATTATATTTTTAAATTCAACTAATTATAAAGGTTATATTACAATACTTTTAAACTTGTCCTAAAAACTGCCATATGGCTTCTCAACATATTGCCACGTGGCTTCTTCTAGTGCTTCGTCCTCTGCTTTATAATATATATAGATTACTCTTTGGTTATAGTTCTAGTAATTACAAGTCATAGTACCCACATAGACATATTTGTTTATTACTAATTTTTCTATTTTTTTATTTATTCATTATTTGAAAATAGAGGGTTATTTTTAGTTGCTGCTTTTAATATATCGAGAAAAAATAATTATTTTTTCTGTATTTTTTTAAGTATTAGTTACTTATTCTCAAATCATTTTTCAAAACCTGGTACTAAATATCAATTAAGTAAGAATAGTATGGTTAAATAATTATATCAATAATTATGCTTTTAACAAACATGCCAAATTAACCAAACATAACAGGTAAAAACAAATGGAAGGTGTACAAACTAAAGTAATCCCTTACTTCGTATTTGGTTTGTGTACATATACTTCCTCCATCTCAGTTTAGTTGACCCTCTTGTTAAAAATATTTATTTAAATTTAATTATTTTATTTATTTAATCAAGAGAATTTTATTATTTTTTTTCAATTCCACGCTATCATTAAATAACTAAAGTGTATATTCTCAAATTTATTTTTTTCCAAATATAATTAATAAGGCTAATTTGATAAAATAAACTCTTAATTAATACTCCCACTAGCTGAAAATAAATAGATTTTTGCCTCAATGCGCACCTGCTAAGAAAGAGAAACAAGGGCATAAATTGTACCTTACTTTTCATGTTTACTCTTTTAGGTATTATTAAACTACTCTTAAAATTTCAGGCACATTAAAATAAAGTCAATTATATCTCTTAGAATTCATAACCAAGAAAGTATAAATGAAGGATGAAATTGGAAGAAATTTTGAACATGCCTTTTGAAGAATGAACAATTCACTTATTTTGGTCATTGAAAAATAGCTCAAAAATTTATTTATTTTGGAGCAGAGGAAGTATTTTCTTAAAGGGAGTGCTAAGTCAACAAGAGAAAATTATTTTGAAAAAGAGGGAGAATGTACTCCCTCTGTCTCATTTTATGTCTTATTTTTTCTTAATTAGTCCTAAAAGGAATGACATATTTCTATAGTTAGTAACAATTTAAATTTAAAATATTTGTTTTACCCTTAATGAATAATTATAGTCACACAAATAAAAAATAAATTAAACTCAATAATGTTCCGAGGTAAAGGGGGTTAACTTCACTTGCTAGACCCTAATAATGATGCATGCAAAACCTTCAATTTTTGAACTAGTTTTCCGATCTCTATGGCAAGAACGTCCGATGGTAAGATCCCACCGGATGAGTTACAGCAGTAGCAGAGTAAAGGAGGAGATAGTTAAGAGATGGCATCAGTTCCAAAATATGTAGATTTATTGAAAAGTAAGCCATACATGCATGAAAATACTAGGGTTCCGCATAAACCTGTCATTATGGTACATGGTGAACCCTCAGTTACATGGAAATCGTCTGAGGTTAAAAATTTGATTATTCAAGAGAACTTACAATATACAATCATTGGCAAATTCTCGTATGGCAAACTAGATGTCAATGAGCTTAAGAAAGTAATCCCTAAGCAATGTGGGATTAAGGGACAATGTTCGATAGGTGTTCTTGATACAATATACATACAGATTCGGCTAAATCAATTGGAGGATTATGTTCAATTGCTTTCTACCAGTGCTTACTATATTATAGCTAAGGATTTATCTTGGCAAATGAGGACACTTAAATGGGATCCATGATTTGAACTAAAGGCGGAAACAACGATAGGAGTAGCATGAATTTCTTTACCAAATCTACCACCAAATTTTTTTGCAAGGGAAGCAATATTTTCTATTTCTTTGGCAGTGGGCAAACCTTTAATGGTAGATATGGCTACTAAAAATCACACAAGGCTAAATTGTACACGTGTAAAGGTGGAGGTGGATTTAGTGTCTAAACTTCCACATAGAGTGAAGATTAATGAAAATAATGAAATTAATAAAGAGATTAAATTTAAATGGATTCATATTCAGTATGATCACAAACCAAAGTATTGCAAAGAATTCTGTTTGCAAGGCCATGATGAGGAGACCTGTTGGATTCTTCATCTAAAATTATTTGAATAGGTTCAAAGCCAAGGGCAAAAAAAATACGAAGTTAATGAGGGGGACACTGAGAAACAGAAAGTAAGTGTGGAGAATAACAAAAACCAATTAATGCAAAGAAGGAGCAAATGCAGGAAATATCAATATGGTCACATAATTGGAGAAGTAATGGAGAACAAAGCTGAAATTGAAACATCAAATGTATTTGATGTTTTAAATCAAGAAAAGGCAGAAGATCATCAGTCCAACATTGCAACTGAGAAGAAAAGTACTAAAGACTAGGTCAATAAAATCTTTGGTACAAAAGAGTCAATACCCACAGAAGGCATTCAAACTAGCAATGAAGGAAACAAGAAACATGATCAAGGTGACAAAGAAGGAGGAAGATAAGAAAAAGTTTAGGACAACAAAAATAAACAAAAACATCCAAAGTCAAATATGGATGAAGTAACTCCAAATGATTCAAAGGAATTGATACTAAGGGAGAAGGATGATATAGACAATATTCCGCAAATTATGAAGGACGTAGTACCTTTGGCAATTGAGGCAGGAAATATAATAGACTTTGATGATAGAAGGGAGGAGGACCTGGATACTGAATATTTGCTGGATAATATTGCAGATGCAGTAGAGCAGGAGATTTATCCCCAAAGCAGGTTGAGTCACTGAAAGCCAAACATGGTAAATAACCTAAGAGGAGTAAAGTTATAGCAACAAATCTAAAGCATACAAAGAGTTTTACATCAAAATCACCTGCAAAATGAATGCTTTAATATGGAACATCTGATTTGTGAACACAGAGAAGGCTTTTACTAGGCTGATTACAATGCAGAGAAGATACTATTTTGGTTTTATAAATCTTATGGAACCTTTTCAAGAAGGTCATTGTATAGAAGAGTATAAGAGAATACTGGGAATGCAACATGCAGTAGTCAACATGTCAAGTAAGATATGGGCATTTCTAAAATCCTTTGTAGAGTGTTCTATCCTTAGTGATGAGGAACAACAACTTTCTTTTAGATTGGAAAAACCAGCGTGTAGGAATAGTGATGGTAATTACTTTAGTTTATGCAAAATGCACTCAAATTAAAAGAAAACAATTGTGGGACTCTCTGGGTTCTTTGAATGATACAATCAATGAAGCATAGTTGGTAGGTGGGTATTTTAATATAATAAGGCATATAGAGGAGAAATAATGGTGAATTCATTTTCAAAAGGTTAGACAGGGTTTTTTCTAATGATAAGTTACAGGAAATTTTCCTGTTATGGAGATTAAAAATCTAGTAAGGAGTAGATCTGATCATGCATCTATGTTGATAAAGTGCAATACTCAGCAGGATCATTTTTTACGCCATTTAAATTTCTTATTTTTGGCTAAAAGAAGATTGGAAGGTGGAAGTATAAGGGAATCCATTCATTATCTTTCATCAGAAGGTTCAGAGGACTAAAATTATCTTGACACAGTGGAGTAAGCAAACCTTTGGAAATATATTCCAAGATATTTCTACATTGGAAGAGATGATCAAAGTAAGGGGAAAATAGTTTGAATAGGCTCCAACAGGCGATAATATAGTTATTTTGTTCAAGGCACAAGCTGATTTAGCATTTTAATTAAAAAGAGAGGAGGAATTCTGAAGACAGAAAGTTGGTTTTGATTGGTCCAAGGATGGAGAAAGGAATACAAAATTGTTCCATGTAATAGTGAAAGAAAGAAGGGCAAGGCTAGGAATAAAGAAAATTTAGAATGATGAAGGTGTGTGGTTAGAAAATCAGGAGGATATATCCAAAGTTGCTATTAGATTCTATCAGAATCAATTTATGAAGCAAGATGATGCATAAGACTTTTCAATGTTGGATGTGTTACCAAAAGTGGTAATTGAAACACAAAATGCAGAATTAAAGAGGATCCCAAAAATGGAAGAAGTAAGCGAGAAAGTTATGGGATTAAACAGAAATAGTGTTAGAGGACCTGATGGTATGACAAGAGCATTCTTTCAGGATACTTGAGATATCATTGATATAGACCTTCATCAAATGATAATAGCCTTTTTCTGTAGATATAAACTACCAAGATTCATCACACACAACAATTTGGTATTGCTACCAAAGAAGGTAGTGGTAAACACTTTTTCAGATTTAAGACCTATTTCACTTAGCAATTTTGTGAATAAAATCTTCTCAAGAATTATTCATGAAAGAGTTAGAAATAGTATGATAGAGTGGAGTGGCTCTTTTCGACTAAGGTGTTAAGGAAGATTGGATTCTGTGAGCAAATCATAGATATGATATTCAGGTTGTTGTCTAATAATTAGTATTCTTTATTAGTGAATGGACAACCTAAGGGATTCTTTCAATCATCAAGAGGGATTAAGCAGGGGGATCCTTTATCCCCAACATTATTCATAATTACAATAAAGGTACTATCTAGAAGGTTGAAGGAGTTATTGTTAAGAAAGGAATTCAAGATGTTAGGTATGCCTAGGGGAAGTCCAAGACTCAATTATCTTGCTTTTGCAGATGATATGATCATTCTCTGTAAAGATGAATTGGGAACTCTATAATTACCGACAACAACTTTGGAAAGGTATGAAAGGGTGTCTGGGTAGAATATAAACAAGGATAAGAGTGCATTGTACTTACATAGTAGTGCATCTAATGGAACCATGGTAATGGCAGAAGTAGCTATAGAAATATTGAGGTAGGATTTTTCATTCAATTACTTAGGTTGTCCAATGTTTTATAAGAGGAAGAAAAAGATATACTACCATCATCTTATGAACAGAATCAACAATAAATTATCAACATGGAAAGGTAAGATTTTATCCTTTGGAGGAAGGGTTGTGTTAATTAAGCATGTACTTCAGAGTATCCCTATCATTGTTTGTCAGTCATAAATCCCCCTAAGAATGTCCTATCATCTATTCAGAAATGCTTTGCTAGGTTTTTCTAGAGTAATACTATAGGAGGAAAGGGTAGACATTTGGTAGCCTGGTCTAATATGTGTTTACTAGAAGAAGAGGGTGGACTGGGATTTAGATTAATTCAAGATGTATCCACAGCTCTTTTCTGTAAACTATGGTAGAACCTCAGAATAAAAAAATCAATCTGAAGTGAGTTTATGTTGAACAAATACTGTAGAAAGCTCTACCAAAGAAGGTTATATGAAAAGTAAGGGGTAGATCCCAGGTCTAGAAGAAAATTTTACAACTAAGAGACCTCATTAATCATCTTATTTTGTGGAAAGTGAAGAAAGAAAATGCTCATATTTGGTTTGATAATTGAAGTGGAGTAGGGGACTTTTTCTCTATCATGGAAAATAGCAGAGAATGGGATGAAAGATACCAAAGATTATGGACTTGGAGCAGAAAGGCCAGTGGAATGTGGAAGTGTTGAATGAATTGTTCAAGGTGGAACTAGTAGATCATATCCTGCAGAAGGTATCTCTACCTCAACAAATATTACAAGAAGATATACCAATTTGGTCAGTGGAAACTAGAGGGAAGTTTAGTGTCAAATCAACATGGAATTATGTCAGTCATAGAGAAGAAAATAATGACTTCTACAAACAACTATGGATAAAAGGTTTACCTTTTAAGATGATATTTTTTATATGAAGAATTTGGAGATGGAAGGTCTCAGTGGATGCTACTGATAGAAGATAGGGTGTAGAGGGACCTTCCAAATGTTGGTGTTGCAAGAATTCAGCACAAGAGAAAGTGTCTCATGTGTTGTTAAGATTGGATTATGCTAATAGGACATGGTCCTATTTCTCTTCCTTTACAGGAGTAAAAATTCAAGGATTGAGTTTGAGGAACACTATATATGCTTGGTGGAATGCATAGGTTAAACCAAGGGAGAGAACTTACTTCAGATCCATTCCAGGAATAATTATGTGGGAGTTATGAAGAAGAAGAAGAAAAAGAAGAAGAAGAAGAAGAAGAAGAAATACTTTGAAACATGAAGGGAAAGGGATATTATAACACAGGCTGATTTTCAATGTAACCAGACATTTGAGAATGCTACTCAAGGTTAGAAAACCAACTGTAGAATTCTCAGGTGAATGGCCATAAATTTTAAATCAGCTTAGTCAGTTGAAGCCTAGGATTAAAGCAATACCAGTAGTATGGGAACCACCTAACAGTGGTTGGGTCAAGTATAATACTGATAGTGCTTCAAAAGGAAATTCAGGGGGGAATTCTCGGGCTTTTTGCTTAAGGAATGCCCTGGGAGATTTAATTCATACAGAACAAGCTTCAATGGAGGGTACAAAAAGTATGGAATCAGAGGCGATGGCTATTCTAAATGCAGTAAGAAACTGTAATTCATCAAAGTAAGACAAAGTTATAATACAGATAGATTCATTACTGATGCAGAAGTTGTTAGAAAGGGAGTGAAAGATGCCATGGAAATTAGAAGACATAATCAAATAGATATGGCAATTACTAACTACCAAGAAGATTCAGATAGTGTATATATACAGAGAAGAAAATCAACTAGCAGATTACTTGGCTATCTTTGCATTGGAAGAAGAGTCCTTTACATATACAGAATTTCAGCAGCTATCAAGCATGGGTAAAAAGATCCTAAAGTTCATACTTAAGGTTAGCAGTAGCAAAATGATAGCCAGATAGGGAAGTCTACAACAAAGTTATGCATATGCATCATATTTACAACCTCAGAGCGTATACAAAAGGAGGAAAATACTACTTAGCCTAACTACACCAACCAATAAAAAAGGACTCTTAGTAGATTGGGGGGTCCAGAGATCAGATCTTCACTTGGTACAGCTGAGAATGTTGATACCATCTGGTTAACATTGGGTCCGAGCATCATAATATCTCCCTTCCTTTTTCAAATTGTGAAAAGATGATAATGTTACATGTAGATCATAACAAAAAAAATACAAGGGGAGAAGGTGCTTACCAAGATTAAATACCAAATTTCAGTGGACTAGACCCTTCGGTTTAGCACCAAAAATCGTCACATACACCATCACACTGAAGATCTCAGCTAAAGAAGAAATGGAGTTTTTGTCAATAGGTAAATTCAACTCAAGAAAAAATGGAGAAGAGGAGAAGCTAAACTTACTCTTGCAAGCTGGATGAGGATCTGAATCTATAAAACAATGGAAAGGTGTTTATGACCCAAAGAAGAAGGATGGTGAGCTGAGTATTCTCAAAGGGAGCCATGACAAAGGAGGCAGAAAGCAAGGAGGATTAAAGGATCTTAAGAATCCAATTTTAGAAATCCTACTCAATGTTATATATGTGTTTATTTTCTTTTTGGCCGAACCTTTGTTTTGGATCGGGCATTTTTTGTGTTGTTTTTCTGTTGGATTTTTGTGTAGGGTTATTTGGTATTGAATGGGTTGGTCCGTTCAACACGAAATTATTTTGATTCTTAAAAAAAGTACAAATTAAATGAAAAAAATAAAAAATATAGTCATGCAAATATCTCTAACTTATTTTAGATCACAAGTATCAATTTTTTTTCTTTTCTAAACTCCATGTTAAATCAAACTAATTCATATAAATTAAGACAAAAAAAAATAAATCTTTTACATAAATATTTTGATGATAAGGTCCGCAAAAGTGAGGCCTACCATAGTTATTCAATACCATATAAACTCACTGAAGTTTTAAGAAAAGTTCACATACGATATCATAGTTGAAACCTAATAGATTTTAAGATGAGTTTAGAAATTTCTTATAGGCCTAATACATCGCCAGGCTCCTCAACTTGGCGCCATCTTTCACTTTCACACCTCAAGTGGACACTATTCACTTTTGGAACCTTAAGTAGCGTATGGATGTGTCATTTTGGCACCTTTTGCATAATTTAAAAAATATATAGTATGTGTGTATTATACGTGCTATGACGTGTAAAGTGAATAATATGACGTGTAAAATGACCAATAATAGTAAGAAATTGTAATTTTTAATCCAGCTAATATTAAAATAATTAAATTAATTCTAAAAGAAATAAAATCACCCCCTCCCCCAAACCCTCTATCATTCCTCTTCTCCAAATACATCCCCTCTCTATCTTCTTCTTTCCTACCCCTTTCTTCAAATACCTCAACCCCTACCCCTTTCTGCAAACAACTTAGCCCCCCACCCCTCTCAATCATATTCTTCCCCACCCCCACCTCCTTCTATACACCCCATCCCCCCTTCTCCTAAATTTTCTCCAAACGCCGCCCCCGCCCCACCACCACCACAATTATCTTCTCCAAATCATCTTTCTTCCCCACCCCCACCTCCACCCCCTTATGCAAACACCACAACCCCCCTTCCGAATCTTATCCAAACGCCCCACCACTACCACAATCCAAATGTTGTCCCCATCCCCACCACCACCACAATTTTCTTCTTCACCCCAGATTTGGAAATTAGACCAAACCCCTTTGTCTTGGTCAAAATATTATTTTAATTTATTACTACTTCCATATTATATTTTCCTACTATTATGCAACTCTTTTCTTGTAAATAAAATTTACCATAACTTATTCAATTTGATGTAAAAATATTTCCACTACAAATTTTTCCTAAAGCATATATGGATCCGTTTGGTCAAAAAAAAATTTCAGTTTTTCTTCAATGATGTTGCTTAATTTTCAGTTTTTATTCATCAAATTTTTCTTTAATGATTAAAAAGATGATGTTTATTATCTAATTTTCACGAACCCCTAAATATGTACCCAATTTTTAAATTTCTCTCAACAATTTTTAACATTAAATAAATTTAAGATTGACAAAAATGGTGGATAAAATGAAAAAGAAGCTAAGGTATAAATTAATAAAGATGAGTTAATATATTATTTGTGGACTAATTTGGACGCTATATCAGCTAAAAAGGACTTTCACGCGCCTTCATGTGGGTGTAAAACACGCACCATGCCAACTCTGCAAAAGGTACCAAAATGACACACCCGTACGCTACTTGAGGTGTCAAAGGTGAACAATGTCCACTTGAGGTAGAAAAGTGAAAGATAACGCCAAGTTGATGAGTCAGACGATGTATTCTTCCTTTCTTATATAATTATTGAGCTACCTCAATTTCAGTAAAATAAATCCACCTCAATCAGGTTAACCTAGATTTAATTTCTATTGTGAGCATACTAATTTCTAAAAATTACACAAATACACAACTTATGTTTTCAATATTACAAAAAATCCCAACTCCCTAAACATATTACAAAAATCCCAACATATACATAGAATGCTATGTATATGTCGGTTATGTTATGTATATTAATAAGGAGAGAGGATAAAGTAATTAAAAAAGTGGGAGAGAGTGTAATTACTTCCAAAAGGGTTGATATTTATGTTATTTATACTAATAATTTTGAAAGAAAACGGTAGACAAAGTCAAACAAGTAGTACTATTTAACTTCAGTTTTAAGTTTTAATTATCTCGACTCTTATTATCTTGTAATCAAATTAAAGTAATTTATATCTTTACTACCTCTCTACACCGTATAATGTGATTGCAAGTCAAAATGGACTATATCTATCATGACAAAACAATTAAAGTACGTGGAAATATTTAGAATTACGTGAAAGCAATTCATACCTCCGATCCCAAGAGCGCGTTGAGTTCTCAAGTATTTGTTTTCTCTTTTGAAAAGTTCTACACCAGTCCTTTGGAATCATATTAATTGGTCATGTTATTAAAATAGTTATTCCATGTTAGTTGTCCATCTTATTAGATTAAAAAATATTAGTTAAATTTTTTTATATTATTTTTACAATTAATTCTTTTTGAAAGTATTCATACTTGGTTGTAAAGATTTCAAGAAGTTTTGAAGGGGTAAATTAGTAAATCCTTATTATCTGTAGGTTACAGAAGTGTAGAATAAGTACCAAACACGTGGTACTTACTAGGCAACTGCTGACCGAGCTCTAAAGATAATACAGATACATAAAACATATAAACAAAAATGATGCCTAAACCCAAATATCAAGCAACCACATAATACAGCTAGTGAGATAGTAAGGGTAAACTATCCTACTAATATCCAAGAAAATTAACATAATAAGGTTAAAGAAGTAGATAAACTATCCTATTCCATCCATACTCAGGATTCTCAATACTATACCATATATCACTGGCTAATACATGAATAAAGGACGAAAGAAGGATATATAATAGTATACAATGCTAAGAAATGAATATATAATCTGAATAAATAAAGGAAGAAGGGATGTACGGTAATACCATAGCTATAAATTGATATATATATATATATATAGATGTCACAACCCAATTTCTCAAGTCATGATGGCACCTACTATAACACACTAGTAGGAAAGCAAAACCCGTAGTTTGGAACAGCTAGTGTTAGACTGCCTAAAGAGATAAAGGAAAGAATGCAAAATAGATACATAATATAGTACCAAAACCTAGTGGTATCAGTATAAAGCTTCTAATACAATACAACAACAACAACATAGAAACCAGTCTAGTACATAAGAGGGAGGAAGGAAATACTTTAAAAGTCAGGCGCTCACCCTATGTCTCCAAACCATGGCTATTCCACATGACACATACAACACTGGAAATATCCCATATTTTGATATACAGTCTGCAAAAGTATAGTATGAGTACAAACACGTGGTACTCAACAAGAAACTGGAGACTAAGCTCTAAAGATAATACAGATATATACAATATTTAAATAGAAATGGAACTACACCCAAATGTCCAACAATCACATAATAAGGCTAGTGAGATAGTAAGGGAAACTATTCTACTCATAACCAAGAAACTAGAATAATAAGGCTAAGGAAATATCAAGGATGAACTATCTCTAGCCATACTCAAGAATATCAACACTATACCATATATCCCTTGCCAATATATAAATAAAGGATGAAAAAGGACATATAATAGTATACAAGGCCAAGAAATGAATATACAATCTGAATAAATAAAGGGACAGATATAAGTTAGTACCACAGCTACATGTAAATAGATATAAGTACAACTTAAGTCATCAGACTAGCATCGTAAGACCTCCAAATATAGCAGTAATGAGTGTTATAATACTCAGGATTTCAAATCTATATGTCTATTCATGAGTTAATCATGCATAATAATAAATTCATAAGATAGAAGAGACAGAATTATACCTCAAATCTCAATGCCGAATCAAGTAACCAATATGTCATAAACTAGACATAACAATGATCATAACAATAATAATAACAATCTCAATGATAACGCAAGTAACAGTCCTATCCGGATAACCAATACCTAGCTGAGCCTTTCACGTACCCCCACTGCCCTAGGATCAGAAGGTTCAATCAACATACAACATACCACAAAGCATAATCATCACTCGTACCTATGTAAACCTTTATAAGGCTGATAGATATAGGCGTATACAGGTGATAGGCATTTGCATACAAGAATAAATGCAAAATATATAATTAATATCACAATCATTATTTGGACTTGAACTTGTATATGAACAGTATCACAATCATCCTCCACCCTTGCCGGGTATATAAGCATATCATCATGATCATCCTCTGACCTTGTCGAGTATATAAACACATTATCATAATCATCCTTCGGCCTTGTAGGTTATATAAGCATGTCATAATCATCCTCTGACCTTGTCTGGTATATAAGTATATCATAATAAGCATCCTCCGTCCTTGACGAATATATAACATACCATTATAATCATCAACACAGATATTTATAACGTTAATACCATTATCTGCCAGTGGGTTTTACCTGAAATTTATATCATCAATTCACTATCTTCCTCCGTCCCATACTGGAGAGATATGTATATAGATATATGATAGGTGCACCAACTTAAGTCATGGATAAATAGAGTACAAATCCGTAAAACCATTGCCTGGAGTAAACTTCAGGACTAAATCATTATAAAAGTATAGAAAGGGTCAAAATCTCTCACGACCAAAATAATTAGTAGTATCAAATCATAGACTGGAATCTGCCTTAGTCAAATCTTCAAAAACCATTATTAATCTCTTTTACACATAAGTTATTCATTAAGACAAGCAGTTATTGTTATGAAGGAATCCCTTTTTAAGGTAAAGGGTGGGCTTTAACCCCTATTCAGGAAAAACAGTAATAAGATTATAATTTTGCTAGAATTGCATCATTTACAGATTTAATGATCATGAACATACCAAATCTATGCATGCCACCACTAGTATTCAAATAAGGGAACCATAAGCATCAATATACTCATAAACTGCAATTGCATCCATTATAAAGATAACTCTTCTTAGATGTCAAACCGATATCACAACATGGCCTTAGGCCCAATAGTGTGTTTGAAATAATTTCTATATCATAATCATGGCCTTAGGCCCACATATATATATTTGAAACCCATATCAATAATCGTATTTGTAAGCCATCTCGTATCTATAAGTCATAACATGTCTATGGGGCATAACATATCCATAAGCCATAAAGAAAAATCTATAATCATCACATATCTAGGAGGCATCTCACGTCTAAAGGGTGTCTCATACCTATAGGCCACATATCACATTTACGAGGCATATCATCTCTATAAGCCATATATCGTATCTATGAGGCATATTGCATCTAGGAGGCATAATATCAATAAGGTATCTCACATCTAGGAGGCATAATATCAATAAGACATCTCTTATCTCGGAGGCATAATATCAATAGGCATCTCACTTATAGGAGGCATAATATCAATAAGCATCTCACATCTAGGAGGCATAATATCAATAAAGCATAGCTCATAACTATGAAGCATATCACATCTATAAGGCACCTTATATCAATAGGCCATATATCATAACTATGTTTATGCCTATATTATTAAGCATGTTGGAAGAACATATCATAAATCAAGTCTGAAAGCCATATCATATGTACAAGCCTTTAATCATAATCTAGGAAAACTATCATAATTAACCAAGTCACGAAGTAACCTTATACTAAAGGCTCAAAAGTATCAACTATGTCTAACATGCGAACATAAGTTCATAAGGTCTAACACAAGTCTTGGCTTAATGTAGTCCGTACGAACCCACTACTAATCCTCGAATTCCATATTTAGTCAAATTATACCTTAGACTAGGCTAAGATATCTATATTCTATATGGTACATAAGCCATATTTTGACCTAAGATAGGAATTCCACCTAGAACATGAGCAATTACGTCAACTCCACCTATTTTATAGTTTTGAGATTACTAAAATAGTCCAAATAAAGTTAATTGTACTAACCATATTTCCAAAACTTAAACCATATTCCAAACTTAGAATCATATCATATCCATTCTATAGATTAGCTCAGTCTATGAAAAAGATAGTAGGGTACTAGAAATATAACAAGTATTTCTCCTTATAGGTCAAACCCCTCATCAAATTCCCAAACTTAAATAATCAAGGCTAAGTCACGGTGTTCTACCCATAATCAATCTTAGAATTCACATTTGCATGCAATATAAAACACACATTATCTTACGAAGAAGAGTAGATGGAAGACTACCTCAAAGATGAACCACAAATTCTTGAATCATCCACAAAATATCTTTCTTCACTTCACGATCTTAAAATTCCACTACATACTTAAAATCATAATATACTCATTATTAGGAGTAAGAAAAGACCTATATTTCCATATAATGGGTCGCATCAAATTTTGGGTCAAGAACGGGGCTAAGAGGATCGCTAACGGCATCCAAAGTTGAGATGTCATGAGGTCCATCTAAAGACAAGGAAGTTGTGCTCAAAAGTTAAGCACAAAGATTACGGAATTTGGGTATCAAATCAACCCTTAAAGTTTAGGATTCAAATCCCTAATTTCTAAGAATTTATCAACAGATTGAAGAAAACTTTCCATGAATTCAAAGGGAAATCATGGAATAGTGGATAACCAAGATCTCCACTTCATCTACAAGATTCAATCCCATTTAACACTTTTTAGGGGTTTTGCTCTCAAGATATGGATGAAAATAGGCTAATTCATGACATAAGGGGTCATTTATACCTAGACCAGGTGTTCGGATGTCATTATCACGACCTATAGGGGTGTAGTCTCACCACCTTCCATCGGCCACATGAGTTGAGATCACGACAAGGCTATGGAGATCGCACTATCTCCCTCCCAAGGGTACCACAATCATGGACCATGGCTGGCGATCACCGCTACACCAGTTGATAGCAGTGGACTTGGAATTTCTAAGTCTCTGCCAAGCCCTCGGGATTTATTTGGAATATCGTATGCACAAATGAATAATGTAACCACACTAAATTCGACATTCCAAATATGATGGTACACTAAAAATTTCCATCTAAAGTTTCGACAAATTATGGATCCCACACCCAATTTCCAATTTCCTAACTTTCCGATCAATAGGTCAAAATAATACCAGGGGCCTTAGGACCCAAAAAAGGTCTACCTAGACTAAAATCGACATTTTCAAGCTGATAGTTCTGTCGAAATTCTCATATGAGGTTATCTACTAGGATTTTAGGTTAAAGACCAAATTTTAAACAATAAAAGCACTAAAATAGAGAAATGAGCCTAAAATCCAAACGAATTATCTAATCACCAAACAAATAGTTCTGGCAAGTCATAAATGACCTGTAGTTTTGGTGAAAAGTCTTGAAAGGCCAAAAATATAAGAAAATCAAGGAAATGACCTAGAGGGTCATTATAATAACCACTTCTAAAAGGACTTTCATCCTTGAAAATTAATGGATAGAAAAAATCTCAAAGCTCAAAAGTATGAGGTACTGGGCCCGCATGCTCCGAGCTTGACTTTCTAGATAACCTTCACAAAAAGAGAACACTTCCAAGGGATTTTACCACAGGTATTCTTTTTTTAACTAGCTCTCTCACTTCACTTCCAAACAGCCAAAACACAACTTCAACCATCAGCTGGCCTCCAATTGAACCAAAAAAGGTTGATACACACAAATCCAAACCATGATATGCTAATACCATCTCGATACCCATACAAATCGATAAAGGTATAGATTCCACACCTGCTATCCACTCCAAACTAGGATAAAAATCACCTGAGTCCTCTCCACGCAATCTCATCACAATGAACTCGAAAGATTAAAGCTGATCTACTAAAAATCCATATGGCAAACATAAGAATAAGCTCATAAGGCACTATCTAGGCACACAAATAGTGATAATTAAGGAATCCAATCTATGCCAATTCTACGACTAGTTTGGATGGTAACCAAAACTAAAATTAGAAGATCAAGGAATAACTACTCATCACTGAATGATCCATTCTAGGATGTCCCATCAATCAAGAATGAAATCATACTAAACCCTACTTAGGCATACTACTATTGCTGGGTATATCATCCAAAATTTCCAAACAAAACTAAGGACCCGTGGTCAAAGCTGAAGGAATCAATGTCGAGTCCATGGTCTATTATCTAAAAAAAATTTAACTACAAACCATTAAAAGTCGAGAAGACCAAATAGGTACCCATCAAGTAGGCTCAATCAACCTATAAATAAATTCTGAACTGAGACAACTATAAAATAAAGGTTGCCCTCAAGCTATACAACACCAAACTAAAATCTCAACACCAAGGCTAAATCACTCGATCACAACTACCCAAACCAAACTTGGAGATGGGTAGGCATTCATACTCCAACTCTATCATAATTTCCAAATCATCATCCCAAGGCTTCAAATAAAAAATTGAGCCTACAAATCAAAACTAAAGTCAAATACTCACATCAATCATGTTTTTCAAATCAGAAACATTTGTGCTAAATCATACCAAACAAAAATTGAAGCATAGCTGAAGAACAAAATCACATTAGAGGAAAAATCATTGGCTAAGAACATAGGAAATGAACTCTATATCTGTTGGAGCCATGAACTATCAAAACATGCTCAAAATTTCCCCAAGGATGCAAACCACACAAGTAATGGCAAAAAATCTAGCAACTCAGAGAAATGCAACTTTATCCAAAATCTAATCAATCCAATACTCCATCTCGGCAAAGAATAGTCATAGGACAATATCATGAGAGGAAGCACTCTACCAAATCTTTTTAGGCCTAATAAACTTTGAAATAGGGATTTTCTAATCTACTCGAGTAGGATAATCAATACTCGATCAATCCATGAATCACATCATCGAGGAAGGATGCACCAATATCAACACCAATGCCAAGGTCAGGACCACTACCTAAAAATGAACCCAATAACTCAAGATAAAGAATTTCCAATTTGCCAACTTAAGAAGCAGTCACAGGAACTATCATTTGTCTCCAACTCTCTAACTCTACTATAGAGAGAACTATATCACTGTTAGAATGGGGCATCCAAATCTACATTAATAACGAGGGTAAACCAATACTAGGAGACGAACACAATAAATCTAAAATATGAATCCAAGACCTTCCAACATCACTATCAAGACACTATCGGGCAATGAAATAGCTACAAATGAAGAATGAACCCCAAATTGGTCGATCTTAAAAACAAGATACATAGAAAGGGATAGCCAGTGCTACAACCTTTGTAACCCAAGAGGCAAGTCTAAGGATCCTAACTCAAGAATGATGATGTAACTAAATGGCCAACTCTAGAACCATACAAAACCATAAAAGGTCAACTTACCTTTGATACCATAATTTATTTTTGATCAATCTATTACAGTTAACCAAGAAAAAATGATCAATCCTCACCTTGCTATAGGACAAAAATCATCAAATTGTGCAATAGTTGCCCGAACTAATGAATAAAGACCACTAACATAATCCAAAATTGAAATCATTATGAGGCCTCTCGAACGACAAGAAAGTTGCGCTCAAAAGTTGAGCACAAACAAAAAATAATTCACGTCTCAAATCAACCCTTAAAGTTTAGGAATTCAAACCCCTAATTTCTAAGAATTTATCCAGAGATTGAACAAAAATTACCATGAATTCAAAGGGAAATCACGGAATAACGAATATCCAAGCTCCCCATAGCATCTACAAGCTTCAGTCCCACTTAATCTCACTCTCAAGGGTTTTTTCTCTCAATATAGGGATAAAAAAGGTCTAATTTGCAACATAATGGGTATATTTATACCCAAACTAGGTGTTCGAATATCGCTATCGCGACCTATAGGTGTACAATTGCACTACCTTTTGTCTGCTATATGTTCACGATTACGATAAAGCTATTATGATTGCATAATATCCCTACCAAGGGTACCACAATCACTGCCCGTGGATAGCGATCACTGCCACACCAGTTGACAGTAGTGGACTTGGAATTTCTAAGTTTTCACCAAGCCTTAGGGATTTATTCAAAACTCGTATACGCAAATGAACTATGTAACCATACTAAATTTGACATCTCAGATACGATGGGGAATTCAAAATTTTCATCCAAGGTTGTTTCGACAAAATATGAGTCCTGCACCTAATTTTTAATTTTTTAACTTTCCATCCAATAGGTTGAAATGAGCCTGGTGCCTCGAGATTCGAGGTCATATACTAGGACTTTTGGTCTGAGACCAAATCCTAAACAACAAAAGCTCCAAAATAGGGAAATAAACCAAAACTCCAAATGAAATATTTGATCACCGAACCGACATTTCTGGCAAGTCATAAATTACCTTTATCTACTTTCGAAAGGCTCAAAATGCCATAAATGCGCATAAAATCAAGGAAATAACCTAGAGGATCATTACATAATATATATATATATACACATATATATATATATATATAATCAAGGTAAATTCAAGGTACAACTTGAGTCATCAAACTAGCATCTTAAGGCCTCATAATCATAGCAGGATCTTGTGCTAGTATACTCAGGGTTTCTAATCCATACATCTAGTCATGAGTGACTCATTCATAATAATGAAATTGTAAGATGAAAGAATCAAAATCATACCTCAAATCCAATATCAAATATTTAACAAGCTGACATAAACTTGACATAACAATGTTCATAACAACAATAATAACAATAGAAACGACCACGCGAGTAATCGACTAGTCTAGAAAAACTATACCTAATTGAGGCTTTTACGAACCCCCACTTCACTAGTCTCAGAAGGTTCAATCAACATACAACACACCATAAGCCATACTCATCACCCATACCTATGAAACCTCTCCCCCTTCCCTATAAGGCTAATAGATATAGGTACATACTAGTAATAGGCGATGAGCATGCATGAATAAATGCCTAGATATACTCTGTATTACCAAAACCTATCAAAATACCATAATTAACCCAGTGAATAACCTCACATAATTAGTATCATGATCAATATCCAAACTTAAACTATCACAATCCGAACTAAGGCCTAGTCATGGCGGGTATCTCAAGTCCGCCAAGGACCGAAGACCACCCCCATTAGCCTAGCCAACTAGAACATAATACAACTAGTAGTAGATGAATTCCAAATATATAACAAGGTAGAGTTGAGTTATGAATATATAACAAGATAGATAAATCAATAACAAGTGGGGTCTATGAATCCACAACACAATCCACCCACTCTTTGTCCACAGATTCTCTAAGAAACCAAACATTAACTTATTCAAAACATGCCCCTCACCATAGCCAAAAACCCACCAAAATAGTCTAAGACATAAGTAAAAACAAGAGCATAAAATGAGGACCTTTCAGAGAAAGGAAGCTCACCACTTCAAAGCTGACTTACGGATAATCCCAAAATTACCTACCACTGTGTAAAGAAATAGAAGTATCTTCAGACCCTATATTACATGGTGATATAGCATCTAGGGATGCTTAATGGGGTGAGAACTAACTTGTAACTCAAGGAAAGGATAAAATAATGCCTTGATAAATTAGTCCAAAATCATTACAAAACTATATGGACAAAATCATATAAATATATATATATATATATATATATATATATACATACATATATGTAATATGCTGGGATAAGAAATAAGGTTTAGCATGAGATTTAAAACATTATCTTAGACTGTGTAGCTCAAACCCTCATTTATACCCATAGGCTATATGGGTTCAGCTCTTACCCTGTTGAAAGGGTCCTACTGTATGTTGGCCACATGAACTGAGGTATCGAGGAAGGACCATCTAGTAAGGCACATACCATTGGTATTATCATACCAATTATGCTTGTAATCTAATATCATTATGCCATTTTTATTAACCATGAAATTGGGGTAACCTACCACCCCCATGGTCTAATTATTCATTAATTTGGGGGAATCCATGACCCACATAGTCCAATTATTCATTAACTTAGGGGAATCAATGAACCCCAGGGTTTAATTTAAAATTAATTCATGGACATAAAGGCCTTTCAAAGAAATTTTTATTCCATTAGCTTTTTATGCAATGCAGTTGTTCAAATTTGGTTTCAATATGCATATATCCATGTCTTAAAGCCAATTTCATAAGGTTGGGTTGAGGTATTACCAATTTAATTACCAAAATCCATAAATTTTAGGAAATCTGCAACCCCTATAAGTTTATCAAATTAATTTAGGGGAATCCATGAATAGCTAGTTCAAAATCCATCAATTCAAAACATAAATGATTCACAAAAGCCATGGAAAAAGTAATTCAATCAATAGTACCCAAAAGCCCTCAACCCAATTTCCAAATCAACACTTAAATCACATGGATAATAATCTTAAGAACATGTTTTTAACAAAATGAGTTTTAGGGAAGAGATACATGTCTGAGACTCTGAGAATTTTGAATAAGAAATCACCCTTTCAGCCATAGATGACCAATCCCTTAGAAAACCTTATTTGTTCTTGCTTAGGAATTTGAGAGAGATGAGAAGTTTATTTGATATATGTTGGAATAATAATGAGACCCTAAAGGTGTTTTATGGTCATAGGTTATAACTAGGGATGAGGGGAAATGACCAAAGTATCCCTAATTAAAACATAAAAAAACTATCGCCAGTTATTATGGGCCACGTCACGACTTATGATGACTGGGTATGAGTCATTTCCTGGACTTATAGTCTGGGCAGACTCTTATACCCCCTTCACTAGTTTGTTCTTGAGTCACATCCTACAACTAGTGACCTCACCTTACAAATCATAAGGGTTCAACTGTAATATCAATAGAAACTTAGGAACTCCTCACTATTTAGCCTACGATTTAATCCTGATAGCTCTTAATGAGTATTCACGACTATTGAGGTACATGTCGTACTCAGTACATAAACTTTAACCATTATACTAGTTTGGTCATACGTCCCTCCCTATGACTTGAGGTGCTAATCGTAGCCTGGGTAGTGAGCTAAAAACTCAAAAATTTTAGACGCAAAAATCTAAGGTGTTACATTCTCTCTCCCCAAGATTATTTGTCCCCAAATGATGAATAAATGAATCCATTAGCATGATTGTAAGATAGGACTGCAATCGTAAAACCATTAACAAAGTAAGAAAACAAAAAGAGTAGAAAAATACATACCTTAAGCACAATTATCCAACTCGGGGAACAAGAACGGATAATTGGACTTTATGTCCTCTTTGGATTCCCAAGTAACTTCTTCCACAATTTGGTTCCTCCAAAGCACCTCCACCGAAGATACATATTCCAACTGAGGTTACAGGCTGGACCCTAATTTGCTTAGATTGGGGTATGTCAATTAAATGATAGCTCCTATAGTTTTAATTTAGAGCTCAGGATATATTAGTATAGGTTTGCATGACCAAGTATTTAGTTTATCAGTTATTTAATCAGTCAATTTTACAGATATCTTAGTACATATTTTACTTGGTCTTGCATTCTTTTTACATGTTCATGAATCCATTTTTATAATCCATATGTACTTTTAGTTAGTCCCTATCTACGTACCAGTATATTTAAAGTACTGACTACATACTCTCTTTTGCGCTATATTGATTTCATAATACATGTTCGAACACTCAATTCCTCGATTACCCTTTGTCAGCTCAATACCTCTCAACAATAGTAGTAATGAGTCCTTATCCATCGAGGATAAGTTATTTTTAGTTATTTTAGTATTTTTTTATCTTCAGTAATTCAGAGTTAGTTGGGGATTTGTCTCATCAACTCCTCTTGTCTTAGAGGCTTTCAAATAGTCAGACTAGATATTCAGATTTGTTTTTGGTTTTTTTTATTATTAATTCAGACATATTGGTATTTATATATGTTCAAACTCTATATATGATACTTTAGCATTATTTTATTTAATGTTCATAGTAGGTACCATATCATGGGTTAGCTTTGGGTCACTTGTGGCCTTAAGCACCATGTCGTAAAAAGGGGTTAGCCTCGGATTGTGAAAAAACTTAGTTTCAGAACCTAAGGTTGAAAAGTGTCCTAGGGTGTCTAAAATTTGCATTGAGTAGAGTCTTGTGCATGGGTGTAAAGCATGCCATACTTATGGGCAAGAGGCTACGAGATATTTTAGGATAATTTCTCTTCTTTCAGTATTTATGTCGTGCAAAAGAGTATGAGCTCTATTAATTCTCTTTCTAACTCACCCTTTATCTGTTTACAAAAAATAATACCAAAAGAAACAACGGACGAAGAAACAGGGACCAGCCCGTACCACCATTTATTTAGGAAGATCCCTTGAATTGATATGTTTTCTCTGCCAAATTCAAAGCCGCTTTCATAGCTTTGGCCCATTTGATGGATGCTCATAATAACCAGAAAGTTGTTGCCCTAGTAATCCAGTGATAAATACAACTGCAGCTATGATCCAAGAATTTACTCGAATGAATCCTCTATTATTTTATGGATCTAAGTCTGAGAAAGATCTACAAGAGTTTCTAGACTATATGTAGAAGGTGACCGATATTATGGGTGTCACGCTGAGTGAAAGTGTTGACTTAGCTGCTAATTAGTTACAGGGAGTTGCTCACACTTGGTTTAAGCAGCAGAAGGAGGACAGAGGTGTTAAAGTAGGACCTATAGAGTAGGAGGAGTTTCAACAACCTTCTTAGACAGGCTCTTTCTATAAGAGTTGAGGAAGGATAAGGTACAGGAGTTTATCAATTTAAAGTTGGGTAGCATGAGTGTGAAAGAGTACTCACTCAAGTTTACTCAGTAGGTGAGGTATGCTCTGACTATAGTGGATGATTCTAGGTCTAGAATGAGTAAGTTTATGTTGGGAGTTTCTGAGAAAGTGGGTAAGGGGTACAGGAAAACTATGTTGATCAAGGAGATGAATCTCCTAGGTTGATGGTCCATGCTCAGCATATTGAGGAGGGGAAGCATAAGGAGAAGGAAAGGGAGAATAAGAGGGACAAAATAGGTAGCTTTAACTTTTCTCAACCAAGGTCAGAAGGTGGTAATCATTGTCAGTTTTGCTAGAAAATATCATCTCCATCCCCATCTTCAACCAGTATGCCAGTTCCTATGTTTAGGCAGGAAAATCAGGATAGGGCACTAGGCTCTATGTCTAAAGGTAGTATAAACAGTGGTCGTACTAATCCACTTTGAAGAAAATACGTTAAGAATAATCAAAGAGGTGTAGAGCAAGTAGTGATATGCGTTTTGGATGTGAAAAGGTAGGCCACGGGATCAGGGATTGCCTAGTGGTTGTCCAGAAGGGAAATGATGTTTGTCAACAGGGTTAATCTAATTTTTCATCAGCTCTAGTAGTTCACCCGACTCAGCAAGGCTCCACCTCTAGTGCCACCAGTGGGTATCATCAAAATAGAATTTATGCTCTTGAAACTCGACATAATTAAGAAAGTTCTCCTGATGTGTTTATGGGTATGTTACAAGTTATCCATCTTCATGTTTATGCATTGTTAGACCCTGGATCTTCACTTTTCTTTGTGACTCCTTATATAGTTGTGGACTTTGCTATCAGTCCCGAAATATCAATAGAGCCTTTCTCAGTATCTACCTCAGTGGGTAGTTTGTTATAGCCAGACGGGTATATAGAAACTGCCCGGTCATAGTATCTTAAAAAGTTACTTTAGTTGATCTTCTATAGTTAGAGATGAATGATTTTGACGTCATTCTTGGCATGGATTGGAACCATTTATGCTATGTCTCAGTGGATTGTAGGAATAGAATTTTCTAATTCCAGTTTACTAATGAGCCCTTTATTGAATGGAAGGGTAGTACTTCAGTGCCTAAGGGTCAGTTTGTTTCCTATCTTAAGGAAGTAAAGATGATGTTCAAGGGATGTATTTACTATCTCATCTGAGTCAAGGACTCAAATTCTAAAACTTTGAGTCTTGTGTCAGTTCTAGTTGTGAATGAGTTTCCAGAAGTATTCCTTAAAGATCTTCTCGGGGTCCCTCCTGAAAGGGAAATTGACTTTGGAATAGATCTTATCCCAAATACCCAGCCTATCTCAATTCCACCTTAAAAAATGGCTCCAACTGAGCTTAAAAAAGTAAAGGAATAGTTGAAAGATCTCTTAGATAAGGGTTCATCAGGCCCAGTATCTCTCCATGGGGTTCTCCAATCCTCTTCATACGCAAGAAAGATGGTTCCCTTAGAATGTGTATCAACTACCGTTAGTTAAACAAAATCACAATCAAGAATAACTATCATCTCCTTAGAATTAAGGACTTTTTCGACCAACTTCAGGGTGAAAGCTATTTCTCTAAGATAGACTTTAGATCCTGCTATTATCAGCTTAGAGTCAGAGAATGTGATATCCCAAAGACAGCTTTCATAACTCAGTATAGTCACTTAGAATTCCTAGTTATTTATTTTGGACTAATGAATGCTCCTACAACTTTTATGGACTTGATGAACAAGGTGTTCAATAAGTACTTGGACATGTTCATCATAGTCTTCATAGATGATATCCTCGTTTATTCCCGTAGTGAAAGTGATTATGCAGAACTATTTGAGGGTTATATTGCAGACCCTTAAGGATCATCAGTTATTTGTTAAGTTCAGTAAGTGCAAATTTTGGTTGAGGTCAGTAGCTTTCCTTGGTCACATTATTTTTCGAAATGGCATTCGAGTTGATCTTCAAAAGACCGAGGCAGTAAGAAATTTGCCTAGACCTATCTTTCCATCAGACATTAGGAGTTTCTTAGGTTTAGCTGGCTATTATAGATGGTTTGTTAAAGGCTTTTCTTCTATTGTTTCTCCCATGTCTCGACTAACCCAAAAGAAGGTCAAATATTAGTGGTCAGATTCCTGTAACAAGAGTTTTCAGGAGTTGAAGACTCAACTCACTTCCACCCCAATCTTGACTTTACCACATGGCATAGATGGGTTTGTAGTTTATTATGATATTTCTAGAGTTAGTCTAGGTTGTGTGTTAATGTAGCCAGGTAAGGCCATAGCCTATGCCTCTAGATAGCTTAAGCCTAATGCAAAAAATTACCCGACCCATGACCTTGAGTTGGTCGCAGCTTTCTTTGCCTTAAAGATTTGAAGGCATTACCTATATGGGGTTCATGTTGATGTGTTTACGGATCATAAAAGTTTACAGTATGTGTTCACAAAGGAAGACCTAAATCTTCATTAGAGAAGGTGGGTGGAATTGTGACACAAAAAAGTTATTGTAGCAACAATAACTTTTTAGCCAGAGTAAACTATTTGAAACAAAATATTGTAGCTAAATAAAATATTTTGCTTCAAGATATAAAAAGTTGTAGCAATAGTTAAATGATATAGCCACGTCTTTTTTGCTATGATAAAATTTAGTAGCTAACTATTATTTTCTGCTACGAATTAAAATTTATTGTAGTAACTAATAACTTTTTAGCCAGAAATATAATTTGAAATAAGATATTATAGATAAATAAATCTTTTTGCTTGAAGTTATAAAAGAAATTGTTGCAATAGCTAAATGATATTGTCATAGATTTTTTGATATGATAAAGTTTTATGGCTAAAATTATTAACTTTTATCAAGTTTTGGAACTTGTTATAGCAATAATGACCTTTTAATCATGAAAAATGTTATTTAAAATAAAAAATAGCAGTGCAATAAATATTTTTGTTTTGAATATTAAGAAATCGTGGCAATAATTGGTTTAATATAATTGATAACCTTTTATCCACAAAATATTTGAAATAAAATATTGTAAATAAATAAATCTTTTTGCTTCAAGTCATAAAAAAATTGTTGCAATAACTAAGGGTGTATTTAAAAAGCTACCTGATAATTGGAATTAGTTTAGTTACCAGCCTAGTAATTATGCTGATATATTTCCTTGGCACAGTGTCATTATAAGTGTAGTATTAGATTGCACAAGTCAAACACATGTTTATATTAAATTTTCCAAATAAAGTTAATCATCGAAAGTTAATAATCACAAATACTTGCAAATAAGTGAAATTTTAAAGGATATTAACTTAGGTATTTATATTATATATTATCTTTTGAAAATATGTTAATTAACAAACACATGATCTTAACTAATATTATAGAAAAAAATTAATATATATTTCACAGTAATATATTTTAATAGATTGATCATAAAAGTTAAAAGTACATATTTTTGTAAGAACATCATGAAATGCATATTTGATAAAAATATTAATATTATAAATATAATGTAATAAATTATTAGACATCTACCGAAAAGATAATCTATAAATATTAATTTCTAAAACAATGTGAAATATCAAATCAATAATACTAAACAAATAAATTGAAATAAAAAATATAACTTAAGTTCAACTTTCAAAACAAAAAAAATAACATGAAACACTTACATAAAATTTCAACATAATGTACATAAATATAATTTTAAAATAAAAATAAAACCCTAAGTGTATAACCTTATTCGACAATGAATTCTAATTTAATCTAAAAATTAGAATAATTAATACAATTATACTAAATTAGAAAATAAATAAAAATAAATAACATAAAAATAAAATAAATAATACGAACAATTGTATAAAATCAAAAGAAACAAATATTAAAAAATGGGATATAAGGAAATGAAATATAAGTACTGTAAATTAAAACATATTTTTAAAAAAATATTATAATAATAAAAATAAAAATTTTAAAATAATAGAAATAGAAAACAAATAAAAATTAAAATAAAAATTAAAGGATAAAACTGAAAAGTAAATCAAAATTAAAATAATTAAAAACAAAAGGATAAAATTAAAAAGTAACCTTGAAATTACACCATGTAATTATAAGCGATTCACAACTGTTCCATGAGAATTTAGAGAGTGTAATTATCCTCTGTCAATTACACCCAATTACCTGCTAATCAAGTAACTACCTGATCAACTAAGCATGCCAACAGTGTAATTACACTTAATTACACCAAATTCAATTTTCAGGGTGACTTTCTAAACATGCCTTAAACGACAAGGTCATATATTTTTTGATACGATGAAGTTCGTGGCTAAAATTAGGCAGTTTTGTCATGTGTTAAAACTTATTGTAACAATAATGACCTTTTGGACATGAAAAAGGTTATTTAAAATAAAAAAATTGCAACGAAATAAATATTTTTGTTTAGATATTAAAAAATATTATGGAAATAATTGAATTAATAATAACTATACAGTAATATATAGTAATAATTTTCATGAAAATTAATTTAAAATTAGTATTGTAGTAAATTTGATAGCTAATAATTATTTTTTAACCCCAACTGAAATTTATTGCTGCAATGGTAATCTAGTGTATTTAGAGGTAGTTATCGTTTGATTCAATTCAATTTTAAATAAATACTTATCGAATTCGAATATAATTTAAATAAATAGGCGATTGTATCTAATTGATATTAATTAATTAATTAATCATATCAAACTTAAATATAACTTCATTAAGTCTCACTAAAGTTTCATCTTGATCAAGAGCTTCTAAAAATGTTATTTTGGCTCAAACTAAACATGTTTTATTAGAATAATATATTTGTCGATCTAATGTATTGGATGTTACAGCTTGCAAGTATTAAATACAACTTAAATACATACTTGATAATTTCAAAATTTAGCTCATTCATATTTTATCCTGCCAAAGTATTTTCAAAATTGTTATTTCACTTGGACATGATTTATTGAGATAATATTTTAAAAAGTTCACTGTAATTAAAGATTTTGTTATTCGACTTGATTTAATTTTATGGAATATACTTGCAAGTTTCAAATTAGCACGTGCCCAATATTGTTTAATAAATTTATTTATTTTGGGTAGTGTTGGTTAAATATTTTTAAATTTTTATTTAAAGCAAGTTATATATTTCTAAGGTAGTAAATTACTTGATATCAAGTGTCCCATTAAGTGTCAAAAAAAATACTTGATAATGATGTTGGCTAAGTAATTTTTATTTTTATATTTAAAATAATTTATTTAAATATTCATCAATTGTCAACTTTTTTTAAGGGCATGAACTTAAAACTTAAGTGTGTAGTTTAAGTGGGCCCCACAATCTCAAAAAAATTATACACAACCTTTTTTTAACTCCATCTGTCTCAAGTTATGTGACGCCTTTTGGATTGGCTTTAATTTTTTCATACTTCTTTTAAACTAAAATAGTAATTCAAATTTATATTCTTATTTAAAATCAAATTGAAATAATCGAATGTAGTGAAAGTATAACTCTGCCATAATAGAGAACTTTAATACGAATTTGAATGCAGGTTATTAATATAGGAAAAATTAAATTGATATTTTTATATGAAATTTCTATCTTAAAATAATTTTCAAACTTCAACTTTTAAGTAACTAACAATCACAATATTATTTTTCTTCTCTGATTCTATATAGATAGATTTTCTGATATTGATAATTTTATTTTATTTTATAGTTTTCTATTTTAAACTTACATTTTATTTCATACAAATCATTCTAAATTTATATACAGCAACATACCTAGTATGGTCTAAGAAGAATAGAGACTTTATTCCTACCTTAGAAATTGAGAAAATCATTTAAATTATCCAAATAATTTTTTTAAAAAAAATTAGTATGTTTTAGTGTGTTTTGATAGTATAAAATTAAATTAAGAATAATCATAAAACAGACATAACACTATAAGTTAAAAACTTATTAAAATAGGAGAAAAGATAACAAAATTAACGATATCATGAAGGAGAAAAAAGTTGAAAAGAAATATATTTTAGAATAATATTTATTTCAATAGTTAACTTTTTCCATTAACTTAAAGTAAAACATATATTTATTATTATTTCATTAGAGAAAATTTATTAGTTATTAATAGTATAATTTATAAAAAGAAAGCAAAAATCATATATGTAGTAGTACTATAAGTAAGGAAACGTGAGTTAGAAAAAAAGGTAAAAGAAGTGAAAAAGGCCAAACAAAAAAAATTTTAAACTCTACCAAATCAAATAAAAATTTTAAAAAGTATCAAAGCTAAATCTCTCTCCAACTGTGGTCTTCTTTTCCATTTAGAACCAAACCCAAAATCTTTCCTCCGAAAAAATCAAAAACTAAAAAGCCCAAAATTTTCCTCTAAAATTTTCAAACCTAATCAAATAATCTACCCCCCCCCCTACTACTTTAAACACCTATATCCCTTTCCCTCTCCCCACTTCTTTCTTTTCTTCTCCTTCTTTCATTCATTTTCGCCCTCATCATTGCTTATCTTAGTTTATGGTTCCATTTGAATTTTTATGTGTAATATTTTACTTATCAACTTTTTATTTTTATAGGCTCTTACAACATGGAATTCTTCAAGTAGATGAGATGAGTTTTTATAATATAAGTATTGCATTGAATTTTATATATTTATGTTAATGTAAAGGTAATTTTTTTTATATGCATGTGTTTTGAACGTTGATATTGGAATTTGATATTTTTTACTTATGGTTTTATACTGATTATGTTATTATTATTGTATTGACATTTGAGATCTACATCTATAAATTCTAAGTTGCTTTGCAATTTTTCTTATTTTTATTTGTTAAAACTTAAGTAAAAGAATTATATAATACATATATATCTTTTTTCCTTGAGATTCTATGTATACACACATTTACAAATACAATTAGTTGGTATTGATTTTCTTGGTGCTAATATATTTTATCATTATTGATAGTCATATTAATGAAAAAGGAGCAGGTAAATGACAAATTCGGACGAATGTTGATCAAGTTAAGGTTCACTTGAAGACTTTGAAATGAGAGATAGAAGAAGACTATGCCGCTTTGAGCTCAAACAAGATTAAGTCTAGAAAGAATTGTATATTGTGACTATTCTTAAAATTTTAAACACAATTATATGTAATTTGAAAATTGTATTGGAATCTCAAAAATGAATTCATAACTACTTTATGTAACTTCTATGACGAACAAAGCTAGTGAAAATTCTTTAATTTGTAATATGTAATTTTTAATTTCTTTAGTCATATTAAGGAAATAATGTTTATGATTAAATTCTTCAATTATTAGCAATAAATATTGTAGTTTAGCTACAACCTATATATTATAAAAAATATGGCTATGCATTTTCACTTTTAATACAAAAAAATTAGCTATAGTTTTTGTATTTCATACCAAAAAGAATAAATTGTTAGCCATGTATACAAATATTTGTGGAAAATATTTTAGGTTATAGCTATAGATTTTCTAATTCGTAACTAAATACAAATATTGTTATCAGAAAAATAAACTGTAAAATAGCCACAATTTTTTAATTTTCATAGCAAACAAATCTAGTCTTTTGCCACAATAAAACATATTGTGGCTATATATAAAAATTGCTATAGATTTTCTTTATTGTGGCAACAAGATAAAACTTTTTTCTACAAGTATATAATCCGTAACAAGAACATTTTATCATCATAGCTACAACACAATATCTTTTGTAGTTGTAAGTATTATTCCTTAGCCACCGACCATGTAAAGTTGTAGCTAACTTTTAGTTACGCTGCATTTTTGCATCGGTTGCTATGAAAGAAAAAATTATAGCTAAAGTGTTTATCCATGAAAATTTTCATATTTAGCTACGAGGTATTCTGTAGCTATACATGCCTTAATTTGTAGTGTGGGTTGAGGTTATTACCAATTCAATTACCAAAATTCATAAAGTTGAGGGAATCCACGACTCCCATAAGTTTATCGAATAAATTTGGTTAGATCCAAGACCCCCTATTTCCATTTACCATGCCCATGCACCCAATTGGTTCAAAAGCCATCAATTCAAAACATAAGTGATTCACAAAAGCTATGGGAAAAGAAATTCAATCAATAGTACCCAAACGCCCTCAACCTAATTTCTAAATCAATAATTAAATCACATGAATAATAATCTTAAACACATGCTTTTAACAAAACAAGTTTTAGGGAAGGGATATCTGCCCGAGACACCAAGAATTTTGAAGAAGAAATCACCCTTTGGACCCTAGATGACAAATTCCCTGGAAAATCCTATTTGTTATTGCTTAAGGATTTGAGAGAGATGAGAGGTGTTTTTGATGTATGTTAGGATGATAATGAGACCCTAAAGGTGTATTATGGTCTTGGTTTATAACTGGGGATAAGGGGAAATTACCAAAGTGCCCCCACTTAAAATAGAGGAAAACTGTCGCCAATCGTTATGTCACATCACGACTCGTAAAGACTGGGTATGAGTCGTTGCCTGGAATTGTAGTCTGGCATACTCTTAGACCCCATTCACTGGTTTGGTCATAAGTCACATCCTACGACTCATGACCTCACCTTATGACTCGTAAGGGTCTAGTCATTATATTAACAGAAACTTTAGCACTCCTCATTGGTTGGCCTACGACTTGATCCCAACGGTTCGTAATGAGTCTTCGCGACTCTTAAGGCCCATGTTGTACTCAGGACACAAACTTTGGCTACTCTACTGATTTGATCCCGAGTCCCTTCCTATGAATCGTGACTACACCTTACGACTCATAAGGTGCCATTCATAGCCTGGGCAGTAAGCTCAAAATTAGGAATTTCAAAGGCAAAAATTTGGGGTGTTACATAAACTAGTAAATATATAATCAGTAACCGGACTGGAATAATAGGCAAACTAGAATAGATATATATAATCAATAGCCGGAATATCGATAAATATATAATCAATAGCCAGACTTGAATCAGTAAATATAATCAATATCCTCAACATTATCAATAATCTGGATTTACCTGAAATTCATTTCATCAATACCATCATCCTCCTCCATCCCATACTGGAGAGATGTGTAAATAGATATATAATAGGTGCACAGACTAATGTCGTGGCTAAGATTAGAGTATAAATCCATAAATTCATAACCTAGGTAAACTTTGGGACTAAATCATTATAAAATTGTAGAAAGGGTCAGAATCTCCGATGACCAGAGTAAATAGTAGTATCAGAATCATAACCAGAATCTCTCTCGATCAAATATTTAAAACATCAATTCCAATCTCCTTACACATCGATTATTCATTAAGATGGTGCATTATTGTTATGAAGAAATCTATTTTTTAAGGTCAAAAGGGGTCTTTAACCTCTACTGAGGAAAAATAATAATAAAATCATATTTTAGTCAGAATCTTACCATTTACCGTATTTAGTGATCATGGATACACCGAATCTATGCATGCCATCACCAATATTCTGTACAGTGATGGAATACTCCCAAGAATCAAACCAATCAATATTATGGTCATGGCCTCTAGCCCAAGAATATATCCGAAAATAGCTACAACATCACAATCATGGCCTTAGGCCCAAGTGTATATCTGGTATAATCATAACATCATAATCCGAGGAAAACCATCACAATTCACCGAGTAATACATAAGCATTTCTAAGGATTCATTAGTCTAATCTATAACTAATTTCATAATAACCTAGGGTAATAGGATTGTAGAGACATAATAAGTATTTCACCTTACGGGTCGATTCTCTCATCTAATCCTCGAACATTAATATTCTGGGCTAAGTCACAGTGTTCTACCCATAATCAATCTTAACATTCACATTCACATGCAATATATAATACACATCATCTTATGAAGAAGAGTAGATAGAAACCTACCTCGATATCAAACCGCAAATCCTTGAATCGTCCAAAAATATTTGTCTTCACTCCAAGATCTTGAAATGCCCCCATTCTATCAAACTTTTAATTTACACGTCATTAGGAGTCAAATGAGACCCATGTTGCCATATAACTAGTTGGGTTAAATTTTGAGTCAAGAACCAGCCCATGAGGCTCGCAAACGGAATCCAAAATTGAACCCGTCATGAGGTCCCTCGAAGGATAAGGAAGTTGTGTTCAAAAGTTGAGAACAAATCGTGTCTTAAATCAACCCTTAAAATTTAAGAATTCAACACCCAAATTTCTAAGAATTTATTAAGAAATAGAAGGAATATTACCATAAATTCGAAGGAAAATCACAGAATAATTAATAACCAAGCTACCTAAATCATCTACAAGTTTCAATCCCTCTTAATATCACTCTTTAGGGTTTAAGCTCTCAAGAAATAGGTGTAGAATGGATAATTTTGTGACATAAGGGGTCTATTTATACCTATACCAAGTCCTCGGGTCTTGATATGAAAGCTCGAGACCTGCGATCACAGTATCTTTTACAATTGCACTATATGACCCGCGATCATAACACTTTGTCTACCAAGGGTACTATGATCTCATCCCTTTGCTTGCCATAGAAGCTACACCAGCTGGCAGCTTAAACTTGGAAAATCTTACAAGTCTCCGCCCAATACTCGAGATTCATCCGGAATCTTATATATGTAAACAGACTATACCAAATTCGACATTTTAGACTCAATGGCATAGTAAAAATTTCCATATGAGGTCATGTCGATGGAAAATGGGTTCCACACTCATACTTCATTCTCTTAACTTTCCAACCAATAGCCAAAAATAAGATCGAGTGCCTTGGGACATGAGCCAAGAGTCTATCTAGCCCAAAATCAATGTTCCAGAGCTGATGGTGCTGTTGAAATTCTCATCTGAGGTCATCTACTGGGAGTTTTGGTCTGAGAAAACATTCTAAATAGCGAAAGCTCCAAAAATAGAGAAATCAACCTAAAATCTAAACAAACTATCCGATCACGAACTAACAATTCCGATAAGTCATAAATGACTTGTAGCCGCTGTGGGGAGGCTTGAAATACCAAAAATACATCCAAACAAAGGTAATGACCTAGATGGACATTACACATATCTTACTGAATCATGTTGAGCCAAAATCACAACATAGCTGAAGAAAAAAATCACAACGAAGGATAAATCACTGGCAGAAAACATAATCACCAACTCTATATCCACTAGAGAGTACGAAATGCCAATGCATACCCAAGACTCACCAAGGCTACAAACTGAACTAAAGATAGCCAAACACTAGCAACTTGGAGAAATGTAACTTTAACGAGAAGAGAATCAATCCAATACTTCATCACGACAACAAATAACCATAGGCACATATCACCCAAGAAAAGCACTCCACCAAGTCTTATTAGGCTAAAAAAATTCCAAAATGAGGATTTCCCAAATCCACCAAAGTAGGACAATCTTAACTCAATCAATCTATGAATCACATAACCAAGGAAGAAACTACCAATCTCGACACTACCGCCAAGGTCAAGACCACTATCAGAAAATGGGCCAAGCAACTCAAGATAAAGAGTTTCCAATTTGCCAACTTAAGAAGCGGTCACAGGAAAGATCACCTGCCTCCAACTCTCTAACTCTACTTAGAAAAGAACCACATCACGAAAAAAACAAAGTATCCAACTCCACACCAATACCAAAGAAAACCATCATCGAGAGACAAACCCAACAAACTAAAAATACAAATCCATGACTTCTTAACATCATCATCAAAACCATTATCAAGTGATGAACTAGTCAAATTGGAAGAACAAAACCTAAAATGATCAACCTTTGAAATTGGCTACATAGAGAGGGATAGCCAATGCAAAAACCTCTGTAACCTAGGAGGCAAGTCTTAGAATCTCAAACTTAAGAATGAGCAATATAACTAAATTGCCGACTCTAGAACCATAACAGAATCGTGAAAGGTCAACTTACCTTTACTGCGGTAATACACTCCACAACCAATCTAGAACAACTAACAAAATAGGAAAACAACCAACCTCACCTCGCTATAAGAGAGAAATCCTCCAACTAATATAGCTACCCAAGCCAATAAATAAGAATAGCAAGGAAGAGGATTCTAACTAGATACTAACTATCTAGTCATCTACCAAGCGAGGATCAATAATATCAAACAATGGCAATAATAACCATAGCAATATAAACATAAATATAAGGAATATGTGATACCAAAAATGTAAACCAATAGCAAGTACAACTATAGGTCCCTCAGAAGACCAATATACCAAGGTAATGGGACTCAAACCTAAATGCTACACCTAAAATATAAAAAATATCAATACTGATCTACTTTATCCACTACTAAAAGAAATAATCAATGAGGCTAGCCATATAATAATGAACTCTTTATCAGGGCACACAACAATTGATATAAATCTACTAAAGGATACAATCATTGTTGGGTATGAGAACCCCAATACATAAAAATGAAAAGGTAATGGCAGGAAATAAAAATGATAAGAGTCACATGTCTTACAAGTCTAAGGGAGAACTAATCTGAATGAATCCAAACTTGGACTGACCACCTAAATCATCAATTGTGGTGTTAAGCATACAAATTCTTAGTGAAGGTGAAACAACATAATAAGACTGCTCAGAATAAGCTGGATGACTAATAATACCACATCTGGGGCACTCTCTAGACTGGTGACCAATCTCTCTGCAATCATAGCAAACTCTTGAAGCCCTAACCTAGGGAGAAATAAAAGTTGACCCCAACTAGCTGACCGACTAATGCCAAGGGAGAAATTACCATCCTTCCCAGAATCATAATACATCTCAGAAACTCTAGTTTGGTGATAAAAATATGCTAACTCTGTTTGAATGATCAACTCGCATCTGGACACTCTCTAGACTAATATCCCATCTCACTACAGCCAAAATAAGCTCTTGGGTTAACCTAAGATATTACACACCAAGGCCTGAAGACCTATACCAAATACTCCACAAGGTTCCATGGGAACTCTGCCAACTATGATCACCATGACTAATCTGACAGACAGTCATAGTCTAAAATGCTACCTGTGTAGAACTAATAAGCTGTAAGCAACACTGATCTTTGTCGAAAGGATCCTCACTCCCAGATGGAATACCAATACACTTTACTGATGACATGGTCTCTTACCGCCACATTCATAAGTCTTCATAAATGCTCTCTCTATGGCCCTCGCGTGATTATTAACTTGAGAAAATAAAGAACTAGTTGTTATTAAGTGCTCTAACGTAAAATGAGGTAGCAATTCCTCTAATAAATCAATGCATTGTGTCATGCTCTAAGCATATACCATAGAAATATGCCTATCCTACTCAAAAAAACCAAACTCGTACGCCAAAATCAACAAGGAACCCTGGTGAACACCAATAAATCTAATTTTAGCCTGAGAACTACTCAATGAACTGAATTCCATCCCTGGTTGTGAGGTATCCATAAAAAAACTTGAGATCCCCAATGTTAAATCTCGAAAAATTGAATCAGTGAAAATCTCTATCACAGCCTTAGTTGCCCCTAAGTTCTCAAACTGATGTTAAAGATCTTCGATATCCATCCCTAACTCTTTGGCCTGATGCTATACTAAAGCTCTAGAAACACGTGTCGAAGTCTTCTCTGTATCTATCGACATCCTTGAATCATCCATCTGGAATAGAATAAAATCAAAAAGTATACTTAAGGCTCATAAAATAACAGACACAGGACAAGAAGTCAAGAATAGGATTTTGTAAGAATGCCCCATATCCTCCTGAAGATTGGATATGGACATCTCTGTATCAAACTACAGGACTCCACTAGGCACTTAGCTCTTGTACTAATATATCGGTAAGCCTAAGCTCTGATACTAATTTTTCACGGCTTAATTTCTCAGGTCATAATGATACTTACTATAACCCACCAGTAGGTAAGCCAACCCATAGTCCAAATTGCTAGTAATGAACTACTAAGAGAAATAGAGAAAGAATGCAAAATAAATGAAATAAAAGACTAAAATACATAATATAGTCCCAAAACCTAGTGAACTCACTACAAGAGCTTATAATGTAATAAGGTTACAAATGAAGTACTAAGTAAATATACTGATACAACCCATCTCTGAATACAACATTGAGATTAATTTGGTTATAAAGGGGAGAATAGCAAAACTCCAAATGCTAGGAGCTCACTTTATATCTCTGAATTATAACTTCTTTGCATAACACACACAACAACAACGAGACCCATGCTATGATCTGTAGGTTGTAGAAGTGTAGTATGAGTACTAAATACGTAATTTACAATAGGCAATCTCCGACTGAGCTCCAATATAATGTAAATATAATAGTATGTAAGAAGAAATGTAAACTACACCCACATATCCAAGGACTAACGGAGTAAAACTAAGGATACAACAAGGATAAACTATCCTATTCATATCTAAGAAACTAAATAATAAGGCTAATGAGATATTAAAAATAAACTATCCCATTCTATCCATACTCGGGAACCTCAATACTCTACAATATATAACTGGCAAATATATGAATAAAGAGCAAAGATAGGATATATAATAGTATACAAGGCCAAGAATTGAATATATAACATGAATAAATGAAGGAAGAAAGGGATGTACGGTAATACCATAGCTACACATAGATATACATACATACATACATATATATATATATATAAACAAGGTTAACTCAAGGTTCAATCAAAGTCATCATACTAGTATATCCAAACCTCCCAAACATAGTAGTACTAAAATAATCAGGGTCTCTAATCCATGTCTACACATAAGATAATTAACATATTAAAGAAACCATAAGAAAAGAAATCATAATATCAAGGTATAAATACATAATACCTAACGTTGGTATAGTCATACGTAATAACTTAACTGAAAGGTAAGAGAATCATAATCATACCTCAAATCTTAATACCAGTCCAATAATCGACCTGTCACATAAAAACCATAATAGTAATAATAACAATAACAATGCTAGTAACCAGTTAGTTTGAATAAATATACCTAACCAGGCCTTACAAAAACCACCACCATTATAGGATTAGAAGGTCCAATCAACACTCAGCAAACAATAGTCTGAGCCTATACCTATGCAACCCCTATAATGCTGATAGATACAAGATCCACATAATATACTGCAACCAACACTCATACCTATACCTATGCAACCCCTCATAAGGCTGATAGCTATAGGGCATACCGATGATAGGAAATGCACATGTAAGAATGAATGCCAAGATATAATTCATAGTACCATAACCAATCTGAATGCCATAAATTAACCCAATGTATAGACTCATATCATTAATATCATTATCAATTTATAGACTTGGACCAAAACTCATATCATCAATCATTTGATTTGTACCAAAACTTATAACATCAATATGATTATTAATATAATTTATCAGTATCATATATAAGAAGGGGAGCCTTGGAGTAACTGGTAAAGTTATTGCCATATGACCAGGAGGTCACGGGTTCAAGCCTTGGAAACAGCCTCTGGCAGAAATTCAAGGTAAGACTGCGTACGATACATCCTTGTGGTGGGGCCCTTCCTTGGACACCATGCATAGCGGTAGCTTTAGTGCACTAGACTGCTATTTTTTTATCAGTATCATATATATATAATGCACTGCTAGGACCATGGCTAAAAGAGTATAAGTCTGTAAATCCATTACAAGGGGTAAACTCCGGGGACTCAATCATTATAAAAATTTAGAAAGGATCAGAATCTCTCTCGACCAAGGTAAATTATAGTAGAAAAATTATGGACCTTAATCTAATCGGTTAAATCTCTAAAACACCATTTTTAAGCTCAAAGGCTCATAAGTTATTCATTAAGATAGTACAATTCCCATTATGAAGAAAGCCATTTTAAAAGTGAAAAGTAGGACATAAACCCTTTTTTAGGAAAAGAGTAATAAAACCATATTTTAGTTGGAATTGTATTATTTACCATCTAAGTGGTCATGATTGTACTAAATCTATGCATGTCATCACTAGTATTCAAATAGTATGATTTTAAGTATCAACATATCTATAAACTATGACCACTTTCTTTACAAAGATAGAATATTTTCTGAAACCCAACCAATATAATAATCACGCCTTGAGCCCAACGTATATCCGATATATCAATAGCTTAAAAATCATGGCCTTAGGCCCAATACTATATCTGGAATAACCATAACATCATAATATGGGGAAAACCCATTATAATCCACAGAGTCACGTAGCAACCTTACACTAGAGGTTTGTTAGTCTTATCTATGTCTAATAGGCTATCATACAAATACAAGTCTACAAAGCTAACACAAGTCTTGGCCTAAGGTGGACTGAAGGGACCCACTACTAATCCCCAAAATCTATTTTAGACATACTTCTACCCGGGGCTAGGCTAAAGTATCTAAATTCACTTCTGGATGATAAATATGCCATAATTATCCCTAAGATAGCAATTCCACCTAGAACATAAGCAACTAAGTCAATTCCACCAAAATTACCATTCCAAGATAGCCTGAATAGTCCAAATAAGACTAATCATGATTCCAATACCTAAATCCCATCCCATACCAATAATAATATCATAATTATACTATGAAATAACTCAATCTATGAAGAAGGTAATAGGATCATAGGAGTATAAAAAGTATTTCACCTTAAGGGTCAATTTCACTTCTAGCTACCAAACTTATAAATTAGACTAAGACATGGTATTCTACCTATAATAATATCCTAACATCCCTATTTTACATGAAACATATATAAAATACCATCCCAAGAGAAGAGTAGACAGGAGCCAACCTCAAAGCTGAACTGCAACCATTGAATTGTCGATGAATTGTCTGTCTTCACTCCATGATCCCTAAATTCCATCACTCTATCAAAGTAGTAATCTACACATCATTAGGAGTAAAATAAGACACATATTGCTATATTCAAGATGGGTCGAAAATGAACCCTGAAAATGTATTTGAAAATATAAGGGGTCAAATCATAATTTTATTTTAGAAAAGTTTTCCTCATACTCATAGGAGTCTAAAGCTAAAAACCCAAACCAAAATGAGATAAAAACGAAGTTCAAATCAAAGAAAAAATATTTTCAACCTTTACCGTAAAAAACCAAAAATCTATTTTGAAATTGAGAATTTAAAGTTGTTTTGGAGATGAAATCGAGAGTAAAATGATAATTGCAAGATTGGAGAACTTACCCATTGAAGAAATCTCAAAAACCCCTTTGAAATCACTCAAATTTGAGCTCCCAAGCCCTAAAAATGGTTTAAATGGGATTTTAACTCCCAACTTCGGTAGAAATCATGAAAAAAATATAAATTCTTAGGAAAGAGGGGGAAATAGAGTTCTAAGCAGATCGACAATGATTCTATGTAAAAAAAATACATTAAAATTGTCTAAATCACAGCTTCCTAGCTCCCAAGTTGTCAAAAATACGATTTTGGGTGTGATACTCAGTGATGGCCCCTTAATCGACACTTTGATCACTTAGGTGACCTATTCAGAAGGTCAACACATTGCTTAAGTGGCCAAATGATCATTTAGGAGACCCATTCAAATGGTTAAAGGTTCACTTCCATGTACACACCAGCACCAACAATGTCAAAAACTTATTTTTGACCCTCGAAACTTATTCGGAACCCTATAAACATAATCCAATAGTGAAAGTTAATTGTAAAACATGCTACGAATCTAATGGAATCATCGATACTTACATACAAGATTTTTTTGACTAAATTTTTGGCCTACACCTATAATTACATTTTTATATAATCTACCCAATAGGCCAAAATGAGTCTGGAAGCCTCAGGACCTGAACCAAAGGTCCCCTTAGACTAAAATCAATATTTTGGTGTTGATGGCACTGTTAGAGTTCTCATCCAAGGTCATTTACTAGGAGTTTTGGTTCGAGACCAAATCCTAAATTGCGAAAGCTCCAAAATAGGAAAATGAGCCCAAAAGCCAAACAAACTATCCCATTATTGAACCGACAGTTTTGACTAGTCATAAATAACCTATAGCAATAGAAGAAAGTCTCAAAATACAACAAATGCACGCAAATTAAGGAAATAACATAAAGGTTCATTAAATATATAGAGCACCACCAACCAAACCAAAAGCCAAACTGATGCATCCCTGAGCACTGATAAAGGAATAAACCCCGATGGAGCCTAGGCTGCCCCCGAGCCCACCTTTAGTTATGGTAGAGGAACCTCTGGTGCTGGAGCAGGGATAAGTTCTGCTGAAGGCTTCCTATCCTAATCTCTAGTTGAGTCTATATATCTCACCTATCCTCGATCTATAGGTTGTCCACATCCGCAGGCAGGATCCCTAGTCATGAACTCGGGTCCTCATCTCTTGTAGCAATAACACATATCTTAGCCATCTGCGAACGAGTGAAACCAATAAATTTTGGAAACCAATACAGACTCTTAGCATGAAATGAGTGAGGGAATTAAAGATCTCCTAAGAATGTTCTATAGCCACCCGAAGACAAGAAATGGATGTTATCATTCTAACCCGTGGGACTCTATTGACACTTTCTCTTATAATAATAATACTAGTGAACCTAGCGCTTTGATACCAACTTTTCACGACCCAATTTTTTAGGGATGATGGCACCTACTTTACTTCACCAGTAGGTAGGCCAAACTATAGCCCGAAACTATAAGTAATGAGATGATTGGTTGAAGAATAGAATAAATACCAAAAATATAAAAGTGATAGAATTATAAGTTGTAAATCATAGAATAATAATATAACGAAAGAGAAATAAAGAGAAATAACAACATCCTATAACCGAGTAATATCAGTGCAAGAGCCTCTAATCCAAAAGTATACAAGCACTATCAAGTCAATATACAATAGTCTCCAAAATGGAAAGACTAGCAAAATAGAAGAAGGAGAAAAGGTCAACTCCAACTTCGAGAGCTCACCCTATCTTTAAACTCTGACCAATACATATATCAGGGTCGATGACGACCTTTAGTACTCAGATCTGCACCAAAAAGGTATAGACGTATAGTTTGAGTACCAAAGCTATGATACCTAGTAGGCATCATTGATCAACTAAGATAAATCATAATATATATATAACAACATACGAGTTAAATAAGCTAAGGAAAGGGAAAAGGGAAAACCTGGAATAATGCTTAGAATGTTGAAAATCGACAACCATAATCATAATAATAAGGAAAAACACGACTATCTCTATGTAATTGGGCCACATAAGCCAGAAGGTACGAATAACTAAATAACCCAATGTTGGCCACATAAGCCCGAAGAAGGCAAACAAAAAGAAGTAATAAAAATAATTAAACCAAGTATACATATATCGAAACCATAACTGTGGGTCTGTAACCATCAAACTCAAATTGATTCCTTATCCATCATAAATAGCTTCTTAATGTCCTACTTGAATTCAGAGCTCATATCATTATTTGTCGAACTTGAAATGGAACTTATATCATTATTAGCTGGACTTGAATCAAAACTCATGCAAAAAAATGTCAGAAGTGAACCGGTATTAGTATCATAATTGTCGGACTCAAACGAAAATTAATATTGTCATGACCCAATCCAGGAACAGGTGATAACGCTTAACTTACACATCAATTTAAATGCAAAGCGGTCGTCGTCAATATATTTACCCAACTTTTGAGTTGAGATCGAATCCACAAGGAACAATGTGAGTGGCTATCAAATTAGCCTGAAAAAAATAGATACTTGCTAAATTCAAACCTAGAGTACAAGAAGAGAAAAATGGGAGGTTTGGAAGATATCACAACTAAGGTTTTTTTTAGGTTTTTCAAGTATTAATTTTGGGCTACAAATAATTAGAGTCTAATCAATTAAGCACGGATCTTGGGATTATGCTTTCCTAGGGGCAACTCATGCATGGGCATTTGATGACTTGATGAAAACTCTAAATGTTGGCGATTGGTAGGCTAGGTTGGAAATCCTTGAGGCTAGGTTTTCAACAAAATCTCAAGGGTGTCACTCATTGACCCTTTCAAGAACCTAATGAGTCCTTCAACCAAAATCACCTAATACCTCGATTAGACACCTTTATTTCTAGGATGGTTCCCTAAGTATAGTCAGCTTCACAATCACCCTTATGTCTAAGATGGTGAAAATTAGCAAAATAAACCCGATAATTATCTACTATTGCCTTGGTTCCCACATCCCTCTTTATAGGATGATAAGGGTTCCTAAAGTTCACAGAAACCTCTCTTTGAAGGATGGTTTGAGCTTTAAAGAGCTTGGGATTTTCATCCATCAAACCCATTTGGGTGTTTAGGGCTTCCACCCATAAGTCCCAACCAATTTACTCAAGAAATAGTAGAAACACACATCATAAATTAGTAAATGCACAAACAAATCACATCCCATACATATTTATACCCTAATCTAGCATAATCCCAAGCGAAAGAACTAGATACACATAGAAATAGTAAGAAAGATATACCCAATAACCTCCATTGATTATTCATATGAAAGACCAAGTGAATGTTGCTTCAAACTTTGAATATCCACAGATCTTCAATCGGAGTTAGCTAATCGTCCACTTGGAAGCTACTCCAATGTATTCTTCACCCAAAGTTAATACAATATTTTCTTCTTCAAGTATGGAGGCTAAGAACTATAAGAATGTTCAATAATTGGGGATTGTAGAATGTTGATGGAATGATAGGGTTTGCGTCTTCTTTTAGGGAAACTTTAGGAATAGTTGTGCACATTTACATATTTTCCCTTGGGCTGATTTTCTACTAGTCCGTGATCGCACTAGCTTTGTTGAGATCGTGCCTACCGTGACCGCGGTCAATGCCATGCGATCTTGGTATCTTGACCATCTTGACTGACCGCAATCACAGTCTGAGAACCGCGATCACAATAACTTCTTTAGTTGCATTTTTTTGCTCCTTTTTGTTCCTTTTTTTAGCTCCAATCCACATCTCTCCATCTTATCATCTTGGTTCCTACAAAATATGAATATTAGTGCATTCAATCACAATTATATCTCACTTGTTCATTCAAACCATGTAATGTGCACGAATGTGGAGTATAATTGAGTTGTAGATTCACCATTTATCAACACCTCCAACTTAAAACTTTGCTTTTCTTCAAGCAACACTACCTCTTACTATGAGACAATACACATGTATGCCCAACGTTGATGGCCCAATGATCACATTGACCTTAAGCTTAGTCATTAACATAAGTATCTCTTTGAACATGGGCCAAGCTATTCTCACTTCACCCCTCAACATAAAAAGCAATAATTTAAGGATGCAAAAAACTTCAAAGATAAACAATTCAACAATCAATACTCGAGAAGTGACTCACTTTTTAGCCTCAACCACACCATACTCCTTCTTTCCTCTTTTCTTAGAAGATTACAAAATCACCCACCTCAACTTGTTCACATGCCTCCTCACAAGAAGGAAAACTTCACATTTTAAGCTACCAAGTATGCAAAAATAAATTTTGAGTGCAAAACTCTCTCCCTCACAAGAACTCTCTATGCTAACAAGTGTCATATCATAGGCTTTCCTCTATTTCAATCACCACTACAATGAAAGTAAATGGTTTGAGATCTCAAAGGTATTTTTGAGCTTGTAACATAGGTTTGGGTTAGGATAGGATATCATTTAGGAACAGTCATGTCTTATACCCTTCTTGAACATCTACATCACACTTATTTAATACACCTTTCACTATAAACCACTTCTTTTCTTTTACAAATGTGCCCACTTTAATTTTCTAGTTTCACCCATTTTTTTTCATTTCTTTTTCTTGCAATTTTCATGGAATTCTTTTCTTTGTTGGGTCCTTTCTTTTCCTTATTCATTTGTTTCAATGCTTAAGCACGTAGGCCTTCACTAACACTTTGTGGCCCAAAGTTTCTTCCTTCAATCTTCACCACCTCCAACTTAGGATTTTAACCTTAAGTTGCATTTCTAAGTTCAAGAAGGGTATGGTTCAAAAGAGGGATAAAAGTTGAAAGGCTCACGGCATGTAATTTATTTGCCAAAGAAAGGTTCAAAGGCTCAAAATGGGTGACTAGGGATAATATTTATGCAGGGGTAGGATTTTTAGGCTAAAGTGGGCTTCTAATGTCATAAAGATGGCCCAAGATCACTTCTCCAACCAAATACAATAAAAATAAGCTTTGAAAGACTAATAGGCGCAAGTTCGAGATAACACAAGTATACATGAGATTTAGACAAATAAACTCATCGCACATGGCACGTGAACTCGCTAAGGAGGCTCAATTGCCTCTCATATTAGTGGTAAAAATGGAGTATCTATCAATATGTACAAGTCAAAAATTTTGGAGTCACAAAAAGAGAAAGTTTTATTACAAGGTAGCTCATGCCCATTCCCCTTGATCTTTTGAAAAAAAAATTGAATAAAGGAGGTTGTTTGTTTTGAATTTATACCACGCACAATTTGCTAACTTATGGCAACAATAGAAGCCTTAGTCTCACATTTTGGCTTACAATGGGTAAACCAACCATATGACTACTCAGACATCGCCAATGGCATGTGTGCAATCCTAAATTCACAATGCCAAGGTACTTAGACTTCCCTTGCATTTGTGATCTTGATGCCACGGGTACTCAAAATTACCCTGCATCTGTGTCTTAAAACCCAAATCATGATAATTTTTCCTTAAGAATTTTGTCACTCAATCTATCATAGGGAAAAGCTCATCGTGTATCACCGATATCAAATTCAAACTAAAGTAAAATAGAAACATAAAAATAAAACCAAATAACTAATCCATGAAAATGTAGGCACCATTAGAGTGCCAAAAAGTAGCATCCCAAAAACAAAAAATAAAACATCATCCAGAATGCCATCAAAACAATATAAAAATCATCCAAAAATATATCAAAAAAATACAAACCCAAGGGCACCTCCAACTTAAAGGATAGCAGCGTCCTCACTACATAAGTAATAAAGCAAGGGAAAAAGAATGCTCCCTGAATCTATCTCAAAAACTACTCTCTCCTACAGACTCCACATCAGATCCACCAGCACCAGCATTTGACCAGTTAGCAGGGACCTCATCATCACTCTCGACCCTAGGAGAAGGTAACCTGTCATAGGGTTTTAGGACCTTCCACAGGCCCTTTACCCCTTTCCACATCTTGCTAAAAAATTTATCCCTTTTCTTCTCCTTTTTCTTAATCTTTTTGTGGGAATCCTGGATCTTCGTATGAGACTTTGCTAGTGCTGAGTATGCTCTCTCGATCCTGGACACAGTGGATCCCTATGTCTCCTACTCCTTTTTGTACTTCTCATATTCTGCAAAAGACATATACGAGTAACATCTGGTGGATGGCTCTCCCGGTCCCTATAATAGTCAGCTCCCATTCTTGAGGGGTGAGGCAGTCGTTGGGGTTAAATCCATAAGGAGTGAATTATAAATTTCAATTCCTATGGGTGCTCTAATTACTAAAAGGTTACCTAGAATGCTAACAAACACAATATGTAAAATAAAATGGGGGGATATTATTGTAACAAATTTTTATTAACAAGGCACATATTTGACATTTTTTTATTTAAAATCAAGATTTGAGGAGATCTTGGGATTATGTCTACCTAAAGGTAAATTGTGTGGGTATATAATGGTTTAACATGAAACTTAGTTGTTAACTAAAGGATAGGCTTGGTCGAAAGTCATTGTGGTCAATCTTTCAATAAAACCACAACGATTTCACCAGTTGGCTTTTTCAAACACTTGAAAAGTGTGCAATTCGTAATCACCCAAAACCTTAATCAAGCATCCCTATTTCTAGGATGATGCTCTTGATATGATTTATACTCCAAATACACTTATTTCTAAGATTGAAAAAGGTAGTAAACCATGGCTCAGTTGTCTACCATTTCCTTGTCCCTCTATAACCCTCTTTCAAGGATGTTATAGGTTACCTCAAGTTCACCTTTATTCCTATTTCAAAGATGATGAAGGGTTTCTAGATTTGGGGTGTTTACCCATCAAACCCATTTAGAGATTTGGGGTTTTCACCCATAAATTCCAACTAATAAATTCAAGCAATGGTGGAATCCATACTCAACAACTAGCAATCATGCAAACACAACACCCACACACAATTACACTTTAGTTCAACATAAACACAAGAATAATTTACTTAGCTACTCATGAAGAAGGTAAAGAAAGACATACCATAAAGATTATCCAAAGCATTTATTCTTCACAACATACTAAGAAGTTAAACCTCCACAATTAGTTACACAGTTGCCCAATTAGGGTTTCTTTCTTTCAATTAAAAAATATCTATGAGGTAAGAAATACCCAAAGAAGAAAGGGTTTTTTACTATATAAGGTTTGGGATTCTTCCAAGAGAAATTACAAAACTACCTTGGGTCATACTCCCGCTTAGCTGTAATTGGGTGACGTTGTCCACAAGCAGTTTTATACCACGATCACATTTTGTTAACCTTTGTGACTAACCGTGGTCTCGTTAACTAAGGCTAAACTGCTCCAGGTCTCTAGTTGCACTCCTTTTTCTTCTATTTGTTCCCTTTTAAGCTCCAATCAATATAGTTTCACCTCCTCAACTATATACCTACAAAATGTGGATATTAGTGCATTTTAAATCATGATGATGTCTCATTTTCTTATGCAAAACATGATAGTGTGCACAAATTTTTAGTGCAAATGAGTGGTAAAATCACCACTCATCAATCCCTGTGGTAAGCTTGATACTAGCTCCTTGATAGCCCTAATATCAATACCAATGTCTTACAGAGGCCCAAACACGAATGGTCTACAAGATTTGGGCTCCTCACCAGTTGATTGCCCAAGTCAACTTTTCTCTTTTTGCTCTGGCTAGGTGCACCCTCGCCCCAGATTTTGAGTGGAGTGATGCGGGGGCTTGGTTTTACCTAAGTATCTGTGAGATACTCTTCTACCTCAGCCCTTCTACACAACTCAGTAATAATAAAAGAAAAGGGAGAAAGTATACCACCCTGAATCTTGAAATGCCTCTATTCTTCAAGCATAATCTGGCCCATGTTCAGAGAAATACTAGACATAATAAGACAGGCTACCATGCGAGCTAGAAAATGAGTGACCAAATTCATATATGTACAACAAAAAAATCTACTGTATATGATGTTCAACAAGGTTCTGCCTCTACTATGAAATTGTGCATGGAGATCCCTCTTTTGGTGGCAGCCCAGGAATTCTCTTTGTTAGGGGCATAGAATGCTAGCCTTCCATGACCCCAGCTCATATCCTTTTGCTTGGAAGTCAACCATAGCTACATTTGGGAGCACATATACTTGTTTACCTATGCAACTCCAAAATGTACCTCCTTCCCCCTAATCATTATCACTAGGTTTGAGAGGGAGACTACACTGAGATTTGCATAGAACTCCTTGACCGAATGCTTATTATCCTCACAAGGGTTTGGGGAAAAGAATATCCACCCGGTAGTAGATAACCTATTGAAGAAGTCTAAAAATTTTTCGGGCACCCTGTCCATGTAGATACCCCTCTAGGGGAGTAGTTTGGTCCTTAGGAGGTCAACATAGTAGAGGTTGTGGCATTCAGCTGACAAGAATCTAGTATTGTCAAAGTCTCCTATTCTATGGCTAAGTACCTATAAGCATCATAATTCTGACCATTAGTAGCATTCTCACACCAAGACCATGCTAGGTTAGCTAGATAAGCTCATATTACGCTGTTATAGAGGGATTTGGGTTAAAAAATGGATGTACAGAAATTTTTGTTTCAGCATAAAATTGCCCTCAAGTATGGCGATCTCGGTGCCGTGACCGCTGACCATTTACCGCAATTACAATTTCGTGATCGTGGTCATCACGACCACAATCACAGTATCTGAAACCGTGTTCAACAGTTTTTGCAAATTGCTAAAACACAAGATCTTAACCCTAAATTTGTTTTCCAACTAGGCATATAAACATCATGTTAAATAAGTTTAAGTATAGAGTAAGTGATTATATCCCCAAACTCACAAAAATTAACATGGAATTCATTGGGGCATTGAATCAAACACATGATGTACACATTTATTTCAATAGTTTAAGGCCTAAATTTGAGTACTCAAGACTTCCCCAATGATGTGTACACTAACTACAATGGCCAACCACAATCAAAATCATAAACATGCATGGGTTTAACATTGAAAACATTATTTTGGGTCTATTCCTAAACTATAAGTTCTAGGCCTAAAACAACATTAAAAACGAGAGAGTTGAGACAACATACCATATTAGATAATGCATAAAGATTGGAATACACACTTGGACCCTCACACAAAATGAAAAATCAGAGAGAAGTTAAGAGAATTTGGAAAATGGGTGCATGTGGGAAGAATGTAAGTTGGATGGTCTTTTAATCTGGTGCGACCGTGGTCCTAGTTCCATAATTGTGGACACTCGTCTATCATGACTGGGGTGACAGAGGCCACGATCACGGAAATAGAGACCAAATTTTAGGTCCCCTACACTACCCTATTTAGTTCAAAACATGATATTTCTACACTAGCCCTCTTTTCAATTTTAATCAACACTTCTCATAGTACCATAATTTCATGGATTATGCAAAAAAACAAAAATAAAATCTACTCTGTCATGCATAAATACAAGGATACAAGACACTTTCATGGCATAATGGGTTGCTTCCCATCTCTTGTGGTAAGGCAACCCTCTTACTATCGTTTATGTTTTCACTGAGAAGATTTGAATCTTCGTCCCAAATTTTACTCACTATAAGTTGAGCGACAGAGGGATAGAAGATTCAAATCTTCCAAGGTGAAGCTTGATAGAGGTGGGGGCATGACGATGAAGCTTCTATCTCACCACTTTGAAGACTTGAACCTTTTACCAAATTTCACATTAAATTTTTGGTTTAGCTCCTTGGGTAATGGTGGGAACATCAATAGGCCATTAGTTGAACATCAAAAGTTGAGCTCTTTGGACTTGAAGTATGGGGTGCCATGTGCTCATTAGGAGCTCACTATAAGTTGAGCGACAGAGGGATAGAAGATTCAAATCTTCCAAGGTGAAGCTTGATAGAGGTGGGGGCATGACGATGAAGCTTCTATCTCACCACTTTGAAGACTTGAACCTTTTACCAAATTTCACATTAAATTTTTGGTTTAGCTCCTTGGGTAATGGTGGGAACATCAATAGGCCATTAGTTGAACATCAAAAGTTGAGCTCTTTGGACTTGAAGTATGGGGTGACCATGTGCTCATTAGGAGCATCAAACTCCAAAATATAGGTATGGTGCTACTTCTCCCCAAAATCTATCATTTGCTCGAGAGGATAGATTTTTATCAAATCCACCAAGCATAATATTGAAAAGTTGTTCGAATGAGATCCATCCCTTAATTCCAAAATTACATACCTTTTGGCATTCTCAACCCAAGATGGGCTAGAATCTCCATAATATATTTGCTTGGCTTCTTCTTTTGACTTTAGCTCCATTTCATCACTTTTGGCATCTTCTACAATATGTTGTTCGATTGGTTGGAAAATCACCGAGGATTCTTTTCTACCAAGATCATCATTGAACAAATAGCTTGGTTTATCTTCTTGATTCACCTTATCTTAGGAAGTGGGCAAGGTGATGGTATTTACAATATTTGTTTCCTTTTTTATTTCCCCTATCTTGGCAATTTTGTCTTTACATGCCCCCATGGATTGATGTATGTCTTGCACATTCTCCCCCGTTGTAGTTACCCAATCCAAAATAGTTTGAAGTATTGCTTTAAAACTATTAGACTTGGCTTGTTATTCTACCCTTATTGGTTCATGATACCAGTCAAACTCATATGAAGAACAAGAAATTGGGTTAGCATAATGGGGGGAGGGGGTATTTTGACAACCACTCTAATATTCATCTCCACCACCACATAAAGAACAACAATATCCCCAATAGGATTGATATGGTGATTCCATTTATCTCCAAGAAGCATATCTACAATCTCTTAGAAAGTGGGGTCCGTCATAATATGGACATGGATTGTCAAGATAAGACTTCCAACTACTAAAATCATAGTAGTCCCGAGATTCCATAGAGAAAAGTAAAAAAAAACAAAAATCTACCTTACACAAAAAAACAAAGAAAATCACAAACACTTATTTACAAGATTAAATATAAGCAAGTAATCTAAAATTCCAATCTAACTCAATACGCCAAATTATTCCCCGACAACGGCCCCATTTTTTATAACACTCAACTAACACATCAATTTAAGTGCAAGGCGGCCGTCGTCAATATATTTACCCTAATTTTTAGTCGACTTCATATCCACGAGCAACAATGTGATTGGCTATCAAATTAGCCCTGAACAATGAATACTTTCTAAATACAAGCCTAGAGTACAAGAAGAGAAAAATAGGGGGTTTGGAAGATATCACAACTAATATTTCTTTTTAGGGTTTTCAAGTATTAATTTGAGGCTACGAACAATTGGAGTCTAATCAATTAAGCACGGATCTTGGGATTATGCTTTCCTAGGGGTAACTTATGCATGTGCATGTGATGACTTGATGGAAACTCTAAATATTGGTGATGTGGTAGGCTAGGTTGGAAATCCTTGAGGCTAGTTTGTCAACAAAACCTCAAGGTTATCACTCAGTGGCCCTTTTGAGCACCTAATGAGTGCTTCAGCTAAAATCACCTAATACCTTAATTAGACACCCCTATTTCTAGGATGGTTCCCTAAGTAGAGTCAACTTCATCACTACCCTTATGTCTAAGATGGTGAAAATTGGCAAACTAAACCCAATAATTGTATACTATTGCATTGGTTCCCATATCCCTCTTCCAAGGATGATGAGGGTTCTTAAAGTTCACTCAAACCCCTCTTTCAAGGATGATTTAAGCTTTCAAGAGCTTTGGATTTTTATCCATCAAACCCATTTGGGTGTTTGGGTATTTAACCTACAAATCCCAACCAATTTACTCAAGCAATAGTAGAAACACATATCACAAACTAGTAAATGCACAAACAAATCACATCCCATACATATTTAAACACTAATCTAGCATAATCCTAAGAGGATGAACTAGCTACACATAGAAACAGTAAGAAAGATATACCAAATAACCTCCATTGGTTAGATCTATGAAAGACTAAGTGAATGTTACTTCAAACTTTAAATATCGATAAATCTTTAATAGGAGTTATCTAATCCTTCACTTGGAGGCTACTCCAATATATTCTTTACCCAAAGTTAATACAATATTTTCTTCTCCAAGTATGGAGGCTAAGAGCCAGAAGAATGTTCAATAATTGGGGATTGTAGAATGTTGATGGAATGGTAAAGTTTGAGCCTTCTTTTAGGGAAAATTTGGGAACAGCTGTGCACATTTACATCTTTGCCCTGGGGCTGATTTTCTACTTGGCCGCGATCGCACTAGCTTTGTTGCGATCGCGCCTACCGCGACTCCTGTCAATGCCACGCAATTGCGGTATCTTGGCCATCTTGACTGACTGCAATCGTGGTCTAAGGACCGTGATCGCAGTAACTTCTTTAGTTGCACTTCTTTGCTTCCTTTTGTTCCCTTTTTTAGCTCCAATCCATATCTTTCCATCTTATCATCTTGGTTCCTACAAAATGTGAATATTAGTGCATTCAATCACAATTATGTCTCACTTATTTATTCAAACCATGGTAATGTGCACAAATGTGGAGTACAATTGAGTGGTAGATTCACCACTCATCACTTGACTGTAATGGGTATCTCAAGTCTACCAAGGATCGAGAAACCGCACTCGTATCCTAGTCAAATAGAACATAACATACGTTGTAATGGCTAAATCCAAACATATAACAAGATAGGATATAAAAGTTCAAAATAATTTGACAATTCAATATCTGTCAAGTGACGTCGATAACCGCTATTAACACCAATACCCATATCCACAGTAATATCCACAAAACCTCTACTAATCCAAAAAATAATCTAGGTCAGGACATGCCCCCAACTCTGAGAATGCCAATGACAATGATAATGATAATGTGAACTCTTCAATTCTAGTTTATGAAAGTAAATCAATGGAATGATCAGGTCTTCTAGAGAATGAAAGCTCACCACTTCACCGTAAACGACAAATGAACTGAGCTGATCTACCTAACACTATGTAAGAAAAGTAAAATTATCTTAGATACTTGCATCGCATAGGGATACAGTTTCTAAAAATGGTTGGTGGTTTGAGCAATAGCATGTAACTACAGAATAAAGGATAAAATAATGTCATGGTCCACATTTAAAAATTATTCAAAACCAATTCACATAATTATACATATATATAAGCATGTCATGTCGGGACATATAACAAGGCTTAGCATGAATTAAAACTTTATCCTAGGCTATGTAGCTCAATCATCATAAATAGGAACCCACAGGCTATAAGGGTTCAGCTCCCACTGCAGAAATAGTTGTAGTACGTGTTAGCTATACAAACCATAGGTATCAAAGAAGAACAGGGAATGCCCTGACCCTACGTCAATCTAAGATACAAATATATATATACATATATATATATATCAATAGTGTGAGTTGTGCACATGGTCATCAAGACCAAACCTCATATCGGCAAATAAGAGTTTCCAGTATAAGTCATCAAAGACCCAAACCTTCATGACTTAGCTACATAACCCCCATTAAGCCCAAATTAAAATAAATTTCAGATATCCCATTTATTAACCAAGGAATCAATCAATAGGGCATATCATGGGTATCGTCATACCCTTATACTTACAAGCTCATCTCTATGCCATAACAATCACATTATCTTGGGGAAATGCCTCAACCCCTTTTGTTCATTAAATCAAAAATAGCCAACACAGCCTTACAAATTTATGTTCTTTCTTTAACCATTTATGCAATGCAATATCATGACAGAATAAGTCAAACTAAGTAACAATTTCACAATTCCAAGACAATTACACAAGTGGGTGAGGGAACATAATTACTCAAAACCAGTTCCAAGTTTAAAATATCAATTGTGAGGGGGAGTGGGCTTGACCTCCATTCGAATTCTCACGCCCATGCACTCCATTCGTTCAAAACCTGAAAACAAAGCATGAATAATTGTATTAAAACTATGGGAAATCAAAAAGATACAGTCATTCCAAAACCCTCAAACCTATATTCAAAATCCACAATTTAATCACATGGGTATAATTATAAACACATAGTTTAACAAAATAATGTTTGGGGAAGTAAAACATGCCTGAAATATCAAGAGTTATAGAGAGAATTTGCCCTTTGAAGCCCTAATTGATCAGCTTCTTATAAACTCTAAGTATCTTAACCTTAGAGAACTAGAGAGTTTAAGAAGCTATTTTATTTGCTTATAAAGTGATAATAACACCCTAAAGGGGTTTCAAGACCTGTGTTATGATTTGGGGAAAAGGGGAAATGTCCGAAGTTCCCTTAATGAAAAGACAGAAATTTATCGTCTAGTCGCTACGGGTGACCTTACGACTCGTAGGGTCACACTACAACTTATATCATCCAGTTATAGGCTGGATATTATCTTTAGGGTCATACAATATTGTTCCTATGACTTGAGCCCTATGGCTCAAAATGATACCCTACAACTCATAGAGTCCAGTCATAGTTAACATTGAAACCATTTAGGCAAACACTGGATACCCAACGACTTGGACAACACGACTCGTAATTAGTCTTTATGACTCTGTAGGGGTCAATCATAATTATAGAAGAATCCAAGGGCAACATCTACTGATCACCCTATCACTTTGATCCTATGACCCGTAATGACACCCTATGACTCATAGGGAGAGTCATAGTCAGGGCAGTGAGCTTCTAACTCAAAATATTTTCAAAAACCAAAACTTGGGGTATTTTATTCTCTCCCTTAGATCATTCATCCTTGAATTATGATATAAGGAATCCCTTAGGATTATTTAACATGGAATACAACCACACTTACCTTTAATAAGACAAAAAATGAAGATTCTAAGATTAACACATAGCTTAAGCACGATTATCTAGAACGGGGAATAAGAATGGATATTTTGACTTTATGTCCTCTAGAGCTTCCCAAGTAGCTTTTTAAAACTTTTGGTTCCTTCATAGAACCTTTACAAAATCCACCTCCTTTGTTTGCAACCGACGAACTTGCTGATCCAAAATTTCAACTGGGACCTTTTCATATGACAAAGAGTCTAAAAAACCAACAAATTCCAATAGAAACACCAAGGAAGGATCACCTACTATAACACCCCAAATCTGGTACCCGGAATACCACAAGGTGATCATGACTTTGAAGGACCACAAGCTGACCCATGACTGATATCTGTAACTGAACACTACATAATATACTGTATAAATATGAAATAAATGGCTGAAAGGACATAGGTTCAAAAATTTGATATATCCATAATTTATTGACTAAGACATTTCATCAAACACTTGATGTGCATTAACTTGTACATAAATGGGGATTTCATATTAACATACTATAGTGGCACTTTTTTCTTCACCTAGGCATTTTATCAAACACATAGGGAGCATACTTTGGTTATACCATCATTAATGCATCTACTTATCATGGTTGCATAAATAAATTAGAAAATTTGAAGGGTTTATCATGAATATTATCCAAAACATCACATACTACGAACAATCATTGGAACATGGAATTTAAAACATGAATCAAAACTCAACAACAACATGAACATGAATCTTAATTCAACTAATTTATGAACATTTATAAATACAAAATCCTTGGATTTAGAAAAGAGATTCTTGAGCTCCTGGGTAAAAGAGGACCCATGAATCAACACTTGACATACCTAGAAATCTAAATTCTTGAGGTTCTTGGAGAGATTCTTGGAATTGGCCTTGATTTCTTGAGCTAGGGTTTTTTCCTCTTGAGAGAAAGTGAGGAAAATTATGTAATAGAATTTTTAGGGCATAATTTTGTGGTTAAAGGTTGATCTGGGTCATGAAAAATGACCCAATTTCCCTTAGAAAGTTTGTACTTCTCATCACTAAAAACTCAATTTGGGCACCTGGTGCGACGCGGCGCTGTCACACCATGTCTCTAGAAAATAACTACTGAGACATTGCATCATGGCACGATGCGATAAAATCGTGTTGCAATACTAGATGGGACCTGAAAGTTCACCAAGATGTGGTGATATCGCGTTGAGACACTGGAAAGGGACAATTCTAAATTTGAGCCTTGGCGCGATGCGCCATAATTGCGGAGCCTCATTGGATTTGACGATTGCCATTTTAGCATGCTCCTTGATGCGTTGATGGCTCAAGTGGCTCACTGTCTTACTAAAATGGCTCTAAATCTTTGCCCGAATATCGAATTTTAGCAAATTTGGTATCGATGGAAAGCTTATTCAATTTTTCACACAACAAAATGTCAAAATCTTGAAAATTCCACATGTATAAAAGTGGATTAATAATTTAAAGTAAGTCTTTAACTATTTTGGGATGATTTTAAGCTAGGTAGAAGTACAAGGTATTACAATATCTCCCCCTTGGTCACATTCATCCTCGAATAAGACTGAATTAGATAGGAGAAACGATAAGCTGAAGTACATAGTGAATATGAACAACTGAAACATGACTGCACAGTTGATATCACTGAGATTCATACTGGGCATGCATATCTGATGCATAATTTTAATGACTGAGTTGATGCATGACTGCATGACTGAGAGTACTGATAAGCTGATCACGCATATGTCATGCATGAATACATGGCTGAACTGACCCATGAACATGTAAGGGTAAAGATATCAAATTTGAAATGAAAACTAAGCATAGTTTGTAACTGAAATTTGAACCATAAGCTGAACGAACTTAAAAAAATCTATTACCTTGGCTGAGTCTGAATTAGCGGAGAAGGGGTGAGGATACTTGGTTCGCATGTCTACTTCTGCTTCCTAAGTAGCTCCCTCAACGGACTGATTTTGCCAAAGAACTTTGACTAGAGGGACTTCTTTGTTCCTCAGTCTACAAGTTTGATAGTCAAGGATTTCGATTGGAATCTCTTCAACTGAATATCGATTCCGTCAACAGGGACTACAACTACTGGGTCACCTATGCAATTTTTTAGCAAGAAGACACGGAAGATTGGATGCACTGTGGCTAGATCTGAAGGCAATTTGAGCTAATAAGCTACTTTACCGAAGTGACTGAGAATTTTGAAGGGATGACATATCGAAGACTGAGCTTTCCCTTCTTGACGAACCTCTTCACTCCCTTTATGGGAGAGATTTTTTTTAAACATACAAAATTTTCTGATCTCAACTCGATACCTTTAGTGAACGTGCATGAACTATAACATAAGAACATGACTGAGTCTGTAATGTGTGACATGGACTGAGTATCATGAACTGAATTGAGCCATTGAGTACATGGTTTACGACTGAGATTAAAGCTAAAGGGTCAACCTATGGGTACCCACTACTCCAAACTGGATTCATTATGTAAGGAGAAATTGGAGGGTTTAGGACATTATAGCTTAGGGTTTATAGAGCATCTCCCCTTTGGGACATTATGTCCCTCGAAGAATACTGACTTGACTAAGATACTGAGGATAACTGGGATGATGCACAGGGCACCTATGAACTGAATCATGACTGAATATCTGGGATTTGAAACCGAGAAATGATACATGAACTAAGCTAATCTTACAACTTCTGGGACTTTCTATTTTGGAAAAGTTACATTCCTGAGATTTCTGATAGTATGACTAGGTGGAAAAATAGGAAACCACACCGTACGAACTTGTTGCCTGATTGCTAAACTGACTCACTGGCTGATCGATCTAACTCCTACCGAAAATTTATACTTAACTGAAGTACTTCTTCACCTGGGACTACTGAAAATATTTGCATGAGTGCCGAGCATGAATGTCTAAGCATACTAACCTATCTGATTAACTGAATGACTGATAGCTGAATACTGGGTGTGCAAGACAAAACTGTACTTAGTCTTGAATAATTGGGCTAAAATTACAGAGCATTATACATGGGAGACAAGGACTGACTGAGTGACAGGAGATAACTGAGTATGAATTAAGGGTAACTGTATCATTTGAGAACGTAACACCAAGAGTACAACACGATTCTAGAATAGTCTTGTAAAATGAGGTATTGGAAGGTTGACAATTGAGTAGCTGATAACTGTATGCTATGGTCGAGTAGATCCAAAATTGAACTGAGTTACTGATCTAATTACTGGACTAGGGCTGGGACTGAGATTATAGATAAGATGGTATTGAGACTGTAACTGTAACTAAGACTGTATCTTGGACTGAATGTTGGGTTCTAACAACTGGGGTTTAGACTGGTACTGAAGTACTAAATTCTAATGGCTAAGTAACTGATAACTGAAATCCATGGTTCTATAGGATTATCTGAGTCCTTTACTGAATATTGATTACTAAAATGATGCTATAACTGAGACTCGAGGCATAGAACATCATCACAATGGATTCACAGAGAATCTAAACTAAGGGTATACATGACATAATCTGAGTTTGGCTGATCATTAAGAGGGGAGAATGAATCATGTGACCTGAGCACACTGTAAATCATGACATGAGTGTATGAGTCATAAGCTGCATGGCCTAAGTCTAAAATTTCTATACTCGTGACTCATAACACTGAGTGAACTAGAACACCCTATATTAGGAATTAGAAACACACATGATTCTATAGAAAGTGTATGAATACAAGTTGTGTTCATAGAATTGAGATGTGGAGCTTACGTAAGTATCATGGTGACTGTAGTATAAAACTTTGCAGTGAGGTAAGAATGAGTCGGGAATCACCTTCTCTTATTGATTTCCTACACATACTGGCATTAATGCTAGAATTTAAAAGCCTTACATTTCTGGGATATCATAATCGGATAGTCCCTATATACCTGTCAAATTATGATAGACTGACCCAATGGGTGAAGACTGAGAGAGGTCCTGTTAATATTTGGTCTGACCTTAATATTCAATTATTATGCAAAGATTTATAGAAGAAAATAAGCTCATGAATCTGAAGGGGCATAAATATGTAAATAGTAAACTTGTAACGTACCGGTGAGTGCATCAGGAGAACTTTCCCGATCTTGTCTAAATTGAAGTGCCTAAAGCCTATTTGGGGGCTGCCCACTAGCGGCACTGGAAGTGGTACCCCGCTAATTTGGCCGATCGGACTAAGATCAGAAACGGTTATGTTAACCCTAAAAGCCTGACTAAGGAGAATGTCTAACTCTGTGGCCTGCCTTACCACATCTGAAACACACATCACTGTCAGCTCTGCAAATACCCTTGTGGTTCTTACCACAAGTCTAGCAAAGAGGATTAGTTTGGGTACTTCTAACACTACCTTGAGATTTAGAGCCTAGTGCGCTATCTCTATTACCATCCCTGAACTTAGGAATTAGAGAACTGGTTGAGGAAGGAGCTGGAACGCATGACTTGGGGAGAAACTAATAATGATTTCCACCCTCTGACTTAGGCTGACTAAAATTAAAGCTACCTATTCTAGCACTCTTATTCTACTTTTCCCTCTTCTTAATTTTCTGCTCCTCTATCTGCTGAGCATGGATCATAAGACTAGCTATGTCCATCTCACTAATCAACATTGTAGTCCTGCACTCCTTAACCATACTATTATTTACCCCTAAAACAAACTTACTCATCTTAGCTCTGCTATCTGCCACCACATGTGGAGTATATCTAGCTAGTTGAGTAAACTTAATAGAATACTCTTTCAATGTTATATTACCCTACCTGAGGTTAATTAACTCTAACACCTTATCTTCTCTCAGCTCTAGGGGAAAGAATCTATCTAAGAAGGCAGTGGCAAACTCCTCCCATTCTATGGGCCCTGCATTTACACCCCTCTCTGCTTTCCCCTGCTTAAACCATGTGTGAGCCACATCCTACAACTGATATGTAGCTAGCTCAGCACTCTCACTAACAGTAACCCCATGATATCTATAGCCTTTTGAACCTGATCAAGGAATTCTTAGGGTCTTTGTCTGACTTAGACCAAAAAAAATAGAGGATTCATTCGGGTAAATTCTTGAATCTGGATACAGTAGTATTGGCCAGAATAATAGCTAGCCATTCATTCTGAGCAGCAACTAAATTGGCAAGAATAGTGAATACAACTCTGAACTTTGTATGAGAAATATGTTCGTCCAAGGGATCTGCCCGAATGGGTTGAGGGGCAGATTAATTTCTTGTTTCTCTTCCCTGAATACTCTTTGGAGGCATATTCTGCAACATAACGGATAAAAAAGATTAGATTGAGAATTTAAATGGAGCTCATGCTCACTCGCATAACCTAATTATTGAAAGAAGGGAAACTGTTCCTAAAAAATCTCATAGCCTCTTGTACATAAGTGTGGTGCACAACACACCCATGTACAAGACTTTACTAGATGCGGCTTTTCAGAATTCCTAGGACACTTATTTTCAGAATTCCTAGGACACTATTGAACCTTAGGCTCTGATACTAAGTTTATAATGCCCTAAATCTGGTACCCAAAATGCCACATGGTGCTCATGACCGAAGGACCATAAGCTAACCCAAGACTGATAACTATAACTGATCACTGCATAATATACTATATAAATGTGAAATAAAAGGTTGAAAGGCCATAAGGTTCAAAAATTTGATAAAATATAACATCTGGAGATATGGTACATCACTACCAAAACAACTAAAATGACTATCTGAACATGTTATAGTTTGAATAAGCCTCTAATTTTTTGAATAAAAAGTTGATGGAACATGTCCACAACAAAATCCAACTGCTGAAATAAACTAAGTACTAAAATACTAAAATGATAAAGCATCCTCAAATGATGAGGAGTCACTGCTAATCTACTGTTGCTGACTAAAACCTGAGCTGCTAAATGTGATCAGGAACTTGAGAGTCCAAACCTATGGTATAAAACACCATAGCATAAAAGAAAAGTGTGCGTCAGTACGTGGGAATGTACTGGTACGCAAGTGATGTAGGCTGAATGCATGGGGTTCATATACATGAACTATAATTGATTGATAACATAAACATGAACATGACTGTGTGAGGATACATGCATGAAAACATAACTGTAACTAAAACATAGGAATACTAAACATTGAAATTCAAGAGGGGGTGAATTGAAATTTTCTTCTATGAGTTGACTACTTACTCCTCATAGTCGACTCGTCTGCAAATCAAAACTAAATTAAACTTAAACAGTTAAGCACGTAAATAATAAAGCATAAAGTAAAAAACACAAAGATTTATCCTGGTTCGGTACATCAATCCAGTGCCTACGTCTAGTCCCCTTGGGATTCAAATTTCCTTTAGATCGTTGAAGGTTTGGTTTGAGTACAATGATAGGAAACAAGTTCTGAAGACTTATTTTGCTCTTCAGATCTTGTGAGACAGCTTCAGTTGGTGTTACAAAGATGACTCGATCCTATACTTTATATAACAATTGTAAACTAACATTACAGATCTTTGTAAGACTAAGAATGAGACATTTTGAATTTTCTCCTTGAAGTTGCATAAAGAATGTTTGTCTTTGGTCTTCTCCTTTTATAGTCTTCAGCTGCTACCCTTCATAAGGAAACCCAACAGATTTCTTCTCAATCAAGGATTTGAATTGATTCCTTGATTAAGGAATCTAGTTATTGATATGTCCATATCAGATATATCCATACACGGCTTTGGATCATGTCTATATCAGATATGTCTATGATTTTTCCTTTCTTTTGGTCTTTGATGTCTATGTGACAGTTTTGTCCTTCTTTGTTTAGATCCTGATTGATCTTCTGATTGATCCAATCTTTCATGAATCTGGGAATGTGATCTTTATTTCCAAGGTTACCATGTAAGTATCGTGATCTTCTTATGATTGGACGTCTTTTCTATCTTTGATAGATCCTTGATTCTTTTACCATCAACAATCTTCCAGTATCTTGCATCATTTATGCTGCAAAAGATTCATTCATTAGTTTGTCATTGATAAAACATTGTCTGGGGAGGCTAACAAACATAAACTCTATACAACTAATGGCGCCAAATCTTCAAGGCAAATACCACAACCAATAACTCTAAATTATGAGTTGGATAATTCTGCTTATGGTCCTTCAACTATCTAGAAGCATATGCAACCACCTTACCATGCTGCATCAATACACAACCAATTCCCACACGGGATACATCATAATAAACAATGAAGCCTTCGGTACCCTCAAGTAGGTTCAAAATAGGAGCAAAAGTCAACTTATCTTCCAGTTTCTTGAAACTACCCTCACAAGAATTCGGTCATAAAAACTTCACCTTTTTCAAAGTCATCCTAATTAATGGAGTAGTAATAGAAGAAAAGATCTCCACAAACCTCCTATAGTACCTGAATAAACCTAAGAAGCTTCGAATATCCATTGGAGTCATGGGTCTAGGCCACTTCTTAACCACCATAACCTTTTGTGCATCCATCATGATCCCTTCACAAGATACAACATGACCCATAAAAGTAACAGTATTTAACCAAAACTCACACTTAGAGAACTTAGCATACAACCACTGATCTTTCAAGGTTTGCAACACAATATGGAGGTGATCGGCATGATCTCTTGGAGTACACAAAATATTTTTAATAAATATAATTACGACCAAATCCAGGAACTGGTGGAATACCCATTCATCAGATCCATAAATATTGTTGAGGTATTAGTCAAGCCAAAAGACATCACCAAGAACTTAAAATGACCATACCGAGTCCAGAAAGCAGTCTTAGGGATATCCACCTCCCTAATCTTTAATTGATGATACCCCAATCGAAGATCAATCTAAGAAAAGTACTTAGCTCCCTAAAGCTAATCAAATAGGTCATCAATCCTAGGAAGAGGATACTTATTCTTCATCGTCACCTTATTTAACTGGCGGTAATCTATACAAATCCGAAAGGACCCATCCTTCTTATGCACGAAGAGCACCGAAGCACTCTACGAGGAATACTAGGGCGAATAAAACCCTTATTAAGAAGATCCACTCAATCACTGATTCATTTAAGAATTGGAAACTGACCTTTCGGGTCCTACAATCAAAAGATGCCTAGCATGAATGGACCCAATTCATCCCCAGGATAATATCAAAATCAACCATATCAAATTCTATCAAGTCTACCAAGGTCTCTCTACCACAGATAGATACCACACAACCTCTATACACCCATCTAGCCACAATAGAGTTACCCACTAGGATAGATACAAAAAGTGGATCAGGAATACACTCAGGACCAAAACCAAAATGAATAGCCACATAAGGGGTCATACAAGAAAGGGTAGACCCAGGGTGAAGAAGACAACATACATAAGGAGAGAAAAGTTTTAGCATACCAATAATAATATCAGGAGATGCCTCTGAATCATAATAGATGGAAAGAGCATACAGACGACTCCAACCAGTGTCAAAGAAGAAGTAGCACCTCTGGTGCAGGAGTTGAAAAAGTGGCAACCGGGAACTTATTATCATAGTAGCTACATTGCCTGAAGGATAGTTCTTCTAAATATGGATAGGCTATCCACATATGAAACATTTATTCATCTTCTTAATACAAAAACCATGGGGCAACTATCCATTAAATCTGCAGGTAAATGGGATGGAATTGACTGGGCCCCACTAATTTGAGACCGGGCACCTTGTACCTTAAACCCATTGTTTCTATCAAAATGGCAATCACCGGATGGCTTAGGATATGGAGAACTAGCCATATAATAGGAACTAGAATTTCCCCAATTTTTCTTAGACCATTTTCTCCCATCTTCACTACTCTACTGCTGACCTCTATCCTGATTTGAATAACAAAACTTCTTATGCAGGCCTTCCCTCATCTCTACTTGCTTCTTCTTTTTCTCCTCGACCTATTGCATATACACCACAAGCCTTAAAATATTGATGTCACTATTCAGTAAAGCGGCCTTACACTCTAACTCTAAGTCTCGAGACAATCCCTTAGCAAACTTCCTTATTTTAGCTCTCATGCTCGACACTAGCTCAGAAGCATAACTGACATGACCCAAACCAAGGCCTAGTTATGTTGTCTATCAAGTCCAACCAGGAACAGAGATCACCCCAATACCCAAACCATTAACCACCCTATGCCCCCCGTCGAATAAATTTTGGACATATAATAAGATAACATAGTATTAAATTCAAGACATTAAAATGAGTCTATACCCAAAACCAAACATCCACAACCAAATGACTATTCAATACCGGTCCCAATGTTTATACCAATACCAATACTAATACCAATACTGAAACTACCCATGCCCATAGTAGTTCAACAAAGCCTCTAACCAGAATCAAAGAATATCCAATCGATACATTCCCTCGATCATAGCCAAAATCAAAACCAAAGAAACAAAAATGATATAAAGAAGTCCATAGCATGAAATAGGGTCATTTAGAGTATGGAAGCTCACCACTTCAGTATGACTCAAAAGTTGTCCTCAAATCACTAAGGCATTGATTAAGAGGAATGAAAGTATGAACGGTTCCTATATCATATGGGGAGACAACTCCCAAAGATGGTTAGCAGAGTGAACGCTAACATGTAACACAGGGATAAAGAAAAAATAATTCCATCAATTCAAAACCAAGTCAAATAATCATATGTAATCATATATATATATATACTGTGTCCGGATAGGGAATAAGGTTTAGCATGCATTTAAATCCTTAACCTAGGTTGTATAGATTTATTGTCATAAGTTCAACCAAGCTATATGGGTCCAGTGTTAACCCCTGAACATGCCCCAGTACGTGTAGCTGCACAAATTAGAGATATCATAGAAGGACTGGGATTCATGTGTACCCTTCGCCTTTCATGATTCATATATACATGTATAGAGTTGGGGGATTACCATGTAACCCACAAGTATAAGGACACTAATACCAACCCTCATGTTGGGCAAACATGAGTTTCCAATGTCCGTCCTTCAGACTCACACCTTCACGGCTAGCTATCACAACCCTCATTATTACCCAATTAAAATATTAGCACATAACCAAACCACCAATTCTAGGAGTCAATTATTACGGTATTGTAAAATGGTATAGTCATACCAACTATAGCATGCACACAATGTTATTAGCCAAGACTTAGGGGAATCCCATGTACCCTGCAGACTCCATTATTAAAATCACTTAGGGGATTCTCGTGTACCACACAAGGTTTTCATTGTATAATTACTTGGGGGATTCCTCTGTGCACCACAAGGTTTTCAAAACCATTTGTAACCATTTAACCATTTCAAAAGTCACAAGTATAGAGAATGTTACCATTATCAAATTCCACCACCATACCCATGCACCCATATGTTCAAAAATATATTTTAAACATGGAAAACCATAATTAAACCATAACAAAACATCATTTCACATTAAGAATTCAAGGACCTCCAACCTTTGTTTCAAAACCATAACAATACCATGAAAGACATATATTAAAATATGTTCCTTAAGTAAAAATAACAATGAGGGAGGAATAACATGCTTGAAATACCAAGAAATTTAGAAAAGATTGCACCCTTAGAACCCTAGATGGCCACTTTCTTTAAAACACTAGCCTTAGCATGAACGAAGAGTTTGAGAGTGTTTTATTGGGAATGATGTGTTAGTGAAGTCATAAGGAAGGTTTTAAGTCATGGTACCAAAGGGACTTAAAGTGGGAAATATCCAGAATACCCTCAACTTAAAAGCTGTAAAAATCCGTCCGTGGTTATGAGTCAATCCATTGACTCATCACCATATCATACGACTCGTAGCCTTGAGTCGTAAACTAGATAGTGAGTAGGACTCCCATACACTGTCCACCTCACAACTCCATGATCCCACTTATAACCTGACCCAATGACTAGTCATAACCAATACAGTACCTAATTGGGTCAGACACTGGACAACCTATGACTTTACCTCATGACTCGTAACCTATCCTCACGGCTCCTAGTGATCCACTCATACTCAGAGCAAAGTTAAGCCACTAAGTTACTGATTTAGATAAGGTTTGTCCTAATGAATCATCACTACCCTTAACAACTCATATCTCTAAGTCGTAACCAGGATAGTAAAACTAACCACGATCCACTGGACACCCTACGACTAGGGTCACCTGACCCTTCAAGACACCATACAACTCGTATGGTCAAGTCGTAATCAAGGCAGTGAGCTTAAAGCTTAGGAAATTTCCAAAGGCCAAAATCCAGGGTGTTTTAGTTCTCCCCCACTTGGATCATTTATCCTTGAATAATTGGAAAAGGCATTGGCTAGTATGATTAAACCCCAAACTTCCTTACTCTTACCTTTAACTAAGTTAGAAAACAAAGATGCCAAGGAAATCAATCTTTCCTTTAAGAAAGTCAAAAAACAAAGATGTTAAGAATAACATATACCTTACGCATAATTTTCTAGAGCTAAAAACAAGAATGGATACTTGGACTTTATGCCCTCTTCAGCTTTCGAAGTTACCTCTTCAACCTTGTGGTTCCTGCATAGATCCTTTATCGAAGCTATGTCTTTCATCTGCAACAAACAAACTTGTTGATCCAAGATTTTAATAGGGACTTCCTTGTAAGACAAGGGATCCAAAATACCAATATCCTTGATAGGCAAAACCAGCGATGGATCACCCACACACTTCCTCAATACAGACACATGGAACACCAGGTAAATGGCGCTCATATTGTAGGGCAGCTCTAATTCATATGCAATATCACCAACCTTCTTCGAGGCCAAGTATGGGCCAACATATCAGGGACTGAGCTTTCCTTTATTCCCAAACCATATTACCCCCTTTATGGGAGATACCTTCAAGAACACCCTATCCCTAATCTCAAACTTTGACTTCCTATGCCTCACATCTGTATAGGAATTCCAGTAACTTTTGGGTGGCTTTGAGCCTATCTCAAATCACCTTCACCTTTACCATAGCTTGGTCAACTAAATCTAGGCCAAACATCTCTGTCTCACCAATGTCAAATCACCCAATAGGAGACCTACACCTCCTACCATAAAGACCTCGAATGGATCCATCCCAATGCTTGAGTGGTAGCTATAGTTACACATAAACTCTATAAAAGGCAAATATTCAATCCAACTACAGCTATAATCAGTCACGTAAGGTCAAAACATATCCTCCAATGTCTAAATAGTCCTTTTTCTTGACCATCCAACTATGGGTGAAAAGCCGTAGTAAAACTCACCTTAGTCCCCAAACCTTTCTAAAACAACCGCTAAAAGTGTGATGAGAATTGAGCACCATAATCACACATGATAGAAATAGTTGTCCCATGAAACTTCATAATTTTCTCAATCAACAACTTGGCATAATGCTCCACCGAGAAGCTTGTCCTCACTAGCAAAAAGTGAGCAGACTTAGTCATCCTATCCACGATGACCCAAATTGAATCAAACCAATTCCATGACCAAGGAAGACCAATTATAAAATCCATACTGATCACTTCCCACTTCAAGACAGGCAACTCAATTTCTTGGTATGATCCTCCGAGTTTCAAGTGCTCAACTTTCACTTGCTGATACATAAGGTACATAGCCACAAAGCCATCTACACCATGCTTCATATTGTTCCACCAATAAATCTCCTTAAGATCATGATATATTTTTATCGAACCAAGATGAATGGCGTAATATGACTAATGCTCCTTAGCTAAGATCCTCTCTCATAACCCATCTATATTGGGAGCACATAATCTCTTTTTGTACCACAAGGTACCATCACCACTAACCTCGAAGGCCATTGATGTGCTATAGAAATATAGAACTTTTGATGCTTAAAATAAGAAAAATATGCAATTTTCTTAGGTCTTTTTGTTAGATATGATCTATTTTAGGCATGTTTTATAGGAAATCATATTTTTATGATAAGTTCATAAAAAAGGTGAAAAGTGTGTTTTTGGCAACTTTGGAAGAGATTATGGATTTTTGGGATGTTTTTTAGCTTGATCGTGATTAATGCATGTTTGAGAGTCGAAGAAAAACTAAAACTAATTCCTGGCACCTTCTAAGTCAACCTACAGACCACATATAGACCTATGAACCACATGTAGATAAAGCGGGTGCCAAAAACCCAAAAATTTTGAGAGCTAACTTGCAGGAAAATTGTCCATCTAGTACAGTCTGTACCTGTGCATTATGCCAGACCGCAGGTAGTACCTACGCCTTTCCAGACTGCAGGTACAGAGAGCAGGTGGCCACCGACCCAATTTTCTCTAATGTTTTTGGGGCTTTTTCTAGGGTTTTCTTGTGTACTATAAATACCCCTTATGTATTTTTTTAGTAGGAGTTACACACTTCTAACACTCAAAATATATTTTGATTTCATGATCTATCTTTGATCTTGGGATTTCCTTGTATTAACTTTGCTTGATTATTTAGTTTATGGTTGTGGGTTTTTATTCAACTTATAATTGTGATTTCATCTATTCTTTCTATTATGAATGTTATTGATTTCTTCATAATCATGAGTGGCTAAAACCCATAGCTAGGGTTGTAGAATCCCTAGAAAATTAATGAAGTAGGGAAAGTGTGATTATTGATCTGAACCAATACCAATGGCATACAGTGCTTTATCTAGGGATGAATCAAAAAGCACTTAGAATGAGGCTTTTCCCCTTATCACTTGCAGGAGAGGTATCTTTATGGTTAGGGGAATTGCCAAGATGATTTATCATGACTTGAAATGAGTTGCGTGAGCAATTCTTAAATAGGTTCTTTTCTCCATCAAGGATGTTGCAGCTCAAGGACGAGATATATAATTTTAGGTAGCTACAGTCAGAGTCCATATATGAGGCTTGGTTCAAGTTTAAAAGGAAGTTGAGAATAGTGCCAAACCATCAGTTTTTAGGGATGAGCTTATCATAGATATTTTATAGAGCCCTGACCATCAGTTCTAGAACCATGGAAGATACCATCTTTAAAGAAACTTTTATAAGGCTACGTTGGGAGGCAGCTTTAGAGATATTAGATTGGATCTCATTCACTAACCAAGGGTGGAAAACATAGAAAATTGAGAGGAGATCTGGTACATATTCTATTAAAGCTTCCTATGACTAGAGAGCAACTTATGATCCAGTAGTGCAAGAAATTATGTCACTAAGGACTAACTTGGGGGTTCAAGCAAATCAATTTACAGCAGCAAATACTGAGAAACTGAATAAAGTAGCAGCATAGGGGTCAAATTCCAAAGCATATATAGAAGTAAAAAAGAAAGCTAATTATCTGGATCATCATATAATGGGTTTCCGAGCCCAAGGACAAAGGAACCAAGGTCAAAACTATTATGATAAATATAGAAACCATAGCATAGAGTGAGATGGTAACTGGAGGAAGAAGTATGACTATAGAGAGAAGGGATTCAAGTATATTCCACTTGGTAGATGCAATGCAAAATTCAAAAAAGAGAAGATGTTGGCTATGCTGGTGAAGGGTAAAGAAGTTAGGATACTAGCCTTAAGGAGATTAAGGCATTTCAGGGTTGACCTAGAAAGTCGAGTCATATGCTACTGCTATTAAGTAGTTGGAGCACCTATTCGGTTAGATGTCAACAACTCTAAACCAGAGACATCCAGGTACCCTTCCAAGTAATATAGTGAAAAATTTGAGAAATCATGGTCACGTACCTTCTATTACCATGAGAAGTGGTATCACTACTATAGTTCCCCCACTATCTGTTACTAAAGTTATTGATGATAAGACACCTGCTTCTGAGTTTGAGAAGGTAACAAGTGATAATGGTACATTTGCTAAAGAAAAAGGTAAGGGTTCGGTCATTGAGCCAAAAGTTAGACAGATCCAAAGACCACCCTTACCTTTTTCTCAATAATTGAGACAAAAGAAATAGGAAGGTAAGTTCAAGGGGTTTATTGAGATACTGAGAGAACTGAGCTTGAACATACCTCTTTATGAGGCATTAGAGAAAATGCATGGATATGCCATGTTCATGAGACAGTTAGTCATAAGGAATAAAAGAGCAACTTTTGAGGATGTTGAGGTGTGGATCACTATTATGTAGTCATGACTAGATCCTTAGCACTAAAAAGGGGTGATCACGATGCCTTCACTATACTGTGCACTATTGGATTATCTCAATTTGCTCAACCCTTGTGTGATTTAGAGGCTAGCATTAATTTGATGCTGCCAGTCGTATTCAACAAATTAGGCTGGAACCCTCTACAACTAACTTTGATGCAACTATTGATGGCTAACAGCATAGAAAAAATTTATTGAGAATCTTATTTGCTATGATTATGAGAGTGTATAACTTTATCTTTCTAATTAACTTTTTCATCTTCGACTATGAGGTTGACACTGAGATGCCTATTATTTTGGGAAACCATTCATAGCGATAGGTAGAGCTATGGTTGATATGGAAAAAGGTAAGCTAAAATTTAGAGTCAACGGTAAGGAGGCAACATTCAACATCTGAAAGTCAAAAAAGCAACCAACTGACATGAGGATAGTATCGGTGATTGATTATATTGATGATCTTGGAGGATATTTCTATGGGTATCTTGATGAATTCTGAGTAGTCAAGATACCCACATCGTGTCATACATTAAATCAAGTGTGGTATAGGAGGCAACCCATGGGCTTATTGGTGAAGTATGAGTAACCAACATAGCCACATCATTCTGCGATGTTAAATCAAGTGTTGAGTGGAAGGCAACCTACTATTTTAGTGTTTACATGTTTGTTATTTTTGTATTTTTGTTGGTTTTTAGGTTTTGGACCTTACCCAAAGAACTGGGACCATGTCGCCTGTGGGTGCCTTGTTTTATGACGGTTATGCTACGTAGCCCAGGTTAAAATTTTTAAAATTCATGCTAAGCCTTGTTCCCTATCCTAGCATGATATATATATATATATGTATACATGTGATTGCATATGGTTCTTTGACTAGTTTTGAATGATGGTATTATTTTACTCCTCTATCCCTGAGTTATATACTAGCGCTCCAACTGTTAACCATCTCCAAATGTTGTATCCCCACACTATGCAAGCACTGGAACGTCTTCTACTTTTCTTGTGCAGTGATCAGGTATTTGAGTAGTTCATGAGTTGACATTAAAGTGGTGAGCTTCCATACTTTAGAAGGCTTCATTTTATGTTCCTTATATTCTATGTCTTAGACTTTGTTAAGACTCTTTTTTGGATATCGTCGGGGAAATGTCCTACATTTTATTAACTTTATATTGACAGAGGCTTGGTTAGGTTACTATGGACTTGGGTATGTTAGGTTAGTGTATTTTTTGGTTGATCGGTTTAGACATTTCATAAGTTTTCATTTGTCTTATTTTGCTCAATCTTGTTATATATTCAAAATTCATCTGACACTTTAGGTTGTTGAGCTAATTAGGTTAGGTAAAAGGGGTAATCTCTGATCCACGTGGGACTTGAAATACTTGTCACGGTCAAGCCCTAGTTTGGGTGGTGAAAAAGTTGGTGTCAGAGCCTAGGTTCATGGTCAATTGAGTGACCACAAAGTTGTTTTAAGTAGAGTCTATTTTATGGGTGTGTAGTGCACCACACTTATAAAAGAGAAGCTACTAGACATTTAGGAATATTTCCCTTTCTTGTTGTCTTAATTTTGATCTATAAAATCTAAGGTCTTGGATTCTTCTAATTTCTATTTGCTCGTATTTCAGATCATGCCTCAAAGAAGATCTGATGTCCCTATGAATTCTTTTGTCCCGTCTGAGGATAATGTGCATGGAGCTCATCCAAGTTATAAGGTCCAAACCTGGTCAAGAGTCATTGTATCTTACTGTCCTTATGGGGTCCCACCTATTCCCAATGATCTAACTCCTAAGGGTGACACTCATACTAAGTCGCCTCCTAGGGAGATTACTAATGTCAAGTTTTATCTGTCCATTAACTTATTAAAAAATAGTTGGTGATATCTCAGTTACAATAGTCGGGTTCTGCTGCTACTATAGGTTCGTTTGAGGCGATAATAGTTGGCTTATTTATGAGGATATATCCTCTGATATTTACTGGTACAAAGGTTGAGAAGGATCCTTAAAGTTTCATTGATGAGATAGAGAAGATCTTTCAGGTTATGTATGCTCCAGAGGTTGAAGGTGTAGATTTTGTTTCCTACCAACTGAAAGATGTGGCATACCAGTGGTACAAAGGGTAAGAACAGTCCAGAGGTAAGGATGTTGGTTCTGCCTTATGGGGTGATTTCTCTAATATATTTCTATATAGCTTCTTTTCTCAAGAGTTGAGGAAGGTAAAAGTAGAGGAATTTGTTAACTTAAAGCAAGAAAGTATGACAGTCAATGAGTGTGCTTTAAAATTTCTCCAGTTGTCCCAGTATGCTCCTAAATTGGTATCTAATATAAGGGCATATATAAGAATATTTTCTTTAATACTATCATATGAGTTGATCCTTCAGAGTAAGGTTGCCTTATTGATCAAGGACATAGACATCTCTATATTGGTCGTGCATAAGCTACAGGTCAAAGAAGAGAAAAGAAAGTAGACTAAAATTAGTGAGAGGTAGAGTAAGAAATTCTAGTATTCAAAACAAAGTAGGGGCCAATAGCAAAGTGGGAAGTGGTCTAAGAAGAAGATTTAGGGGAGTCCTAACTCCTATTTAACAGTTAGTGCTTCCTACCCTTTAGATTCTATGGTTAGCATTATCATGATCAGTCTGAAAAAAGGTGTAATCAATATTTTATATATGGTCAGATTAGGCATATATAGCGAGCTTTTCCCACTAGAGTTTCTTCTAGGGTAAATAAAGTTCTGGTTGTCTCTTCTTTAGCTCTTTCACCTAAGGGTGCCACCCCTAGCTCCGGTACTGGTTGAAACCCACTTTTTTCTCTCACTACTCATCAGGAGTTTGAGGTATCTCCAGATGTTGTTACTGGTATGTTGAAACTTTTTCCCATGATGTGTACTTTTTACTTGGTCTAAGGTCCACTCTCTCTTATGTGAACTCATTTGTGACTTTTATTTTGACTTTTGTCCTGAGTGTCTGTCGAATACTTTTCTATTTCTACCCTAGTAGGAGACTCCTTGGTTATCAGAAGAGTCTATAGGAGGTGTGTGGTGTCTATTGGTGGTAAAGAAACTCTTGTAGATCTGATAGAGTTACACATGGTTGAGTTTGATATTATTCTAGAAATGGACTAGTTGCACTCATGCTATGCTTCTTTAAACTGTCAGAGTCGTAAGGTTATGTTTAAATTCCTTAATAAACTAATTGTTAAGTAGGAGAGTGGATCCCTATATCCTAAAAGGAGTTTCATATTATATCTTAAATCCCAGAAGTTAATTTCCAAAGGTTGTCTTTATTATCTGGTCCAGGTTAAAGATTTTAACTTGAAGGGTCCTTCTTTGCATTCTGTTATTATGGTGAATGAATTCCCTGAGGTCCTCCCTAATGACCTTCCTAGTGTCCCTCCCAATAGGGAGATTGATTTTGGTATTAATCTTGTTCCAGACACTCATCCTATTTTTATTCTCCTATATAAAATGGATCCGACCGAGTTAAAGAAACTCAAGAAGCAACTAAAGGATCTTTTAGACAAGGGTTTCATCCATCCTAGCATGTCCCCGTCGGGTGCACTGGTGTTATTTATATGTAAGAAGGAGTGGTCCCTTAGGATGTGTATTGATTACCTGCAGTTGAACAAGGGGACAGTAAAGAATAAGTACTCTTTTTTGAGAATTAATTATCTCTTTACTCAGCTTCTGGGTGCCAAATTCTTCTCTAAGATTGATCTTTGGTCTAGGTATCATAAGCTAAATATTAGGGAGGTAGATATCTCAAAGATAGCTTTTCATACCCGGTATGGGCATCTCGAGTTCTTAGTAATATCTTTTGGGTTGACTAATGCCCCGATGACATTCATGGATTTAATGAATAGGGTCTTCCATCAATTTTAGATTTGTTCATGATTGCCTTTATTGATGATATTTTGGTGTACTCTAAGAATGAGGAGGATCATGTCGATCAACTCCACCTTATGTTACAGACCTTAAAAGATCAACAATTGTATGCTATGTTCTCTAAGTGTGAATTCTGTTTAAATATCATAACTTATTTGGGTCATGTCATGTCTAGCAAGGGTATTAGGGTAGATCCTTAAAATTTTGTTGTGGTTAAAAGATGGCCTAGACTCATGACTCCATCCGATATTCAAACCTTCTTGGGTTTCGCCGGGTATTATAGGAGGTTCGTGAGGGGGTTTATTCTATTGCTACTTCATTGACCAAATTAACTCAAAAGAAGCTGAAGTTCTTGTGGTCTGATACTTACAAAGGTAGCTTTGAGAAGCTAAAAGATAAGTTGACTTTAGCTTCAGTCTTGACTCTACCTGATGGTACAAATAGATTTATGGTCTATTATGATGTATACCGAGTTGGTTTGGGTTATACTTTGATGCAGCATGGTAAGGTGGTTGCTTATGCCTCTACGCAGTTAAAGGTTCATAAAAAGAACTACCGACTCAAGACTTAGAATTATTATCCGTTGTATTTGCATTGAAAATTTGGTGTCACTATCTGTATGGGGTCCATGTTGATATCTTTTCTGATCATAAGAGCCTATTATATGTGTTCACTCAAACATATCTTAATCCCAGGCAAAAAAAAGTGGCTTAAGCTACTGAAGAACTATGATATGAGTCTTCACTACCACCCAGGTAAAGTTAATATAGTTGTTGATGCTCATAGCAAGTTTGTCAATGGGTAGCTTATCGCATGCAAATAAGGATAAGCGAGAATTAGTGAAAGATATTCACCATTTGGCTTACCTTGGAGTTTGTCTCTTGAACTCTAAGAATGGTGGTATATTCATGAATAGGTGGCACAATCATCTCTTGGTTTGAAAATAAAGTAGAAGTAGATATCAGATCCTCACTTGATAAAGATCAATGATGATATGGGTAAGAAGAAAGTGATGAATTTTGAGGTCGGTGGTGATGGTATCTTGAGGTACCAAGGGAGGTTGTATGTTTCTGACATGGATGAATTGCGAGGAAGGATTTTGTCCGAGGCCTATGAGCCACAGAATATGGTTCACCCTGGTTTGACAAAGATGTATCATGACTTTAAGGAGATGTATTTGTGGAATAACATTAAATAGGATATAGACAACTTTGTTTCAAAGTGTATGGTATGTCAGAAAGTAAAGGTGGAGTACTTAAGGCAAGATAGGATCCTCCAAGAAATTGAACTATCGGTGTGGAAATGGCAGATAATTAATATTGATTTTGTTACTGGACATCCACAGTCATGGAATCAGTGTGACTCTATTTTGGGCATCGTAGATAGCATGACTAAGTCTGCTTACTTCTTTCCAGTGAGGACTACTTATTCTATCGAAGATTATGCAAAGTTGTTCCTTCAAGAAGTTGTAAAGTTGCATGGTGCTCCTGTCTCAATTATTTCAAATTGTGGTACTCAGTTCTCATTTCATTTTTAGAGCTCATTTCAGCGTAGTTTAGGGACTAATGTGAGTCTTAGTATGAATTTTCACCCGCTGTCAAAAGGGCAAGCTGAAAAGAATATCTAGAGTTTAGAAGATATGTTGAGAGCCTGTGTGATTGGTTATAGTGGTAGTTGGTTCGACCATTTGTCTCTAATTGAATTTGCTTATAATAATTGTCACCATTCTAGCATTAGTATGGCCCCGTTTGAGGCATTGTATGGTAGGAGGTGTAGATCTCTTATTGGGTAGTTTGAGTTTGGTAAAGCAAAGATGTTTGGCCCGGATTTAGTTCACCAATCTATGGAGAAGGTGAAGGTAATTTGGGATAGGCTTAAGAATGCCCAAAGTCTCCAAAAGTCCTATATAAACGTAAGATGAAGGGACTTGGAGTTTGAGGTTGGGGATTTGGTGTTCTTAAAGGTGTCTCCCATGAAAGGAGTAATGCGGTTTGGGAGGAAGGAAAAGCTTAGTCCCCAGTATGTTGGCTTGAATGCAATTTTGAGAAGGGTTGGTGAGGTTGCATATGAGCTGGATTTTCCCTCTAGCATAAGTTTCATTCATTCGGTTTTCCATGTGCCCATGTTACGAGAATGTATGGGTGACCCTTCCTTGGTTGTTCCCATGGAGAACATTGGTATTTTGGATTCTTTGTCCTATGAGGAGGTCTCGATGAGAATCTTGGATCAGAAAATTCATTAGTTGCAAATAAAGATGTGGATTCGGTAAAGGTTCTATGACGGAACCAAAAGTTAGAGGAAGCTACATAGGAAGCTGAGGAGGACATAAAGTCCAAGTATCCATTCCTATTTTTCTCTCTAGAAATTCATGCATGAGGTATGTATTGTATGTAACATCTTTTGTTTTCTAACTTAGTTAAAGGAAAGATTGATTTCCTTGCATCTTTGTTTTCTAACTTAGTTAAAGTTTAGAGTAGAGGCGTGTGGAGTCCAAAGTATGCTTGTATTTCCTTGTCCCATAATTCGAGGATGAATTATCCTAAGAGGGTGTGACTGAAATGCCCGAGGCTTTGGCCCATGCAAAATTTTGTGAGTTTGAGCCTTCTGTTAATCATAACACTCACCATACTAGTTGTATGGTATAGGTATGGTTCTAAGGGCCCTAGTTGAATATTGGTCAGTGTGGTGTTGGCCAAGATTTATCCTAAGTACGAAAAGACTCAATACGAGTCATATGTTCAAGTGACGAGAGGTAGGGTGCAAAGCATATATTGTCCAATGTCTAGCCTTTGATGTTTTGCCTAGGGTATAACTGGAATGGTACCAGTCGTATACTGATGATATAAGTTGGGCAAGGGAGTCATACGTGTCCAACTTTTTGACCACGTGACAATTTGAAAATACTACCCGAATGATATGGTTATGAGTTGAGGAGTCCAATCGTACCCACCTACGTTCTTTTTATAGTTTTTGAGCTGAGGGTATTTTGAACATTTCCCAGCCTAAGCTCTTTAGACCCCACGTCTTATAAAACTTATTGGGCACTCATTCTACACTTTAAAAGATTGAAACACTCTCTAAAAGATTGAAACACTCTCTAAACACTCTCTAAAAACCTCTCAAGGGGATTGTGCTAGGGTTTTTTCAAGGTGATCATCTAGAGGCTTAAATATCAAAATCTCTTCGTGAATCTTTGTAACTCAGGAATGTGTCTCTTCCTTTATTTTTTAGTTTACAAAATTCATGTGTTTTAAACATTGTTTATGAATCATTAATGGTGGTTTTGAAAATCATGGTTGAGGGTTGAATGCATAATGTTGAGAATTATTGTCTCATTATTTTGCTTGTGTTTATGTATGTTTATGTAATGGTTTTGAACATGTGGGTGCTTGGGAATTGTGGTTTAAACTAAGGGATCATGGTTAACCCTAACTTGATGGTTTATATCTTGAATAATGGTTTAATAATGGCAAGCCCTTAACCTGTTTGTGAAAATGTCAATGAGAATAATCTAATCACATATGAATTGTGCTTTGAACTATGGCATCGGCCTATGAATGTTGATGATTAGTAAATGGTTTTATAAAGTTCATGATGATCATAAATTGATTTGAATCATAACCTTGGTGGTTTAATTGGCTAAATAGGTTTAAGTCCCTAAATGTTGAATTGAATTAATATCTTTAATTAAACAATGGGTTCGTGTTCCAAAGTTAAATGATAATGGTTATGGCATGTTGTATACTTGAAAGTGGGATTGGTATGACGATATCAACGGGATGCCTTTGGTAAGTAATTGTATTATTAGTTTTGTATATGTGTAATGAATGTTTTAAATTAGGCTTTAAAGTGGGATGTGTAGCGAGGCCATGAATGTAGAGTTCGAAGGACTAACACTGGAAACCGTGCTAGCCGGTGCGGGTATCTAAATAACTAGTAGGTTTGAGTCCCTCAAATAAATATATGAATGGGAGGTCTAAGTCCCTCATAGTATATACATTGGTGCTTAAGTCACCTTGACTATGCCGGGAGGTTTGAGTCCCCCATAAAGGCATATATAAATATGGATATTCTCTAGTTTGTGCAGCTAAACACATTGGGCCCCTTTCGCTCGGGGAGACCTGGGCCCATATAGCCCGTGGGTGCCTTATTTTATGACGGTTAGGCTACATAGCCCAGGTTAATGTTTTCAAAATTTATGCTTAGCCTTGTTCCCTATCCCGACATGATATATATATGTGAATACATGTGATTGCATATGGTTCTTTGACTGGTTTTGAATGATGGAATTATTTTATTTCTCTATCCCTAAGTTACATACTAACGCTCTAATAGTTAACCATCTTTGGACATTTTATTCCCATGTGATGCAGGCATCGAAATGTCTTCTACTTTTCCTACATAGTGATCTGGTGTTTGAGTGATTCATGAGTTGACATTGATGTGGTGAGCTTCCATACTTCAGAAGGCTTCATTTCATGCTCTTTATATTCTATGTCTTAGACTTTGTTTAAACTCTATTTTGGCTATCACCAAGGACATGTCCCGATATTTTATTAACTTCAGATTCGTAGAGGCTTTGTTGGATTACTATAGACTTGGGTGTTTTTGTTTAGTGTATTGTTTAGTGTATTGGTTTCCATATTTTATGAGTTATCATTAGTCTCATTTTTCTTTATCTTGTTATATGTTTGAAATTCATCTGACACTTGAGGTTGTTGATCTAACTAGGTTAGGTGTACAGGTGATCTCCGGTCCACACGGGACTTGAGATACTCGTCATGGCTAGGCCTTGGTTTAGGTCATGGAAAAGTTAGTATTAGAGCCTAGGTTCATAGTCAATTGGGTGTTCATAAAGTTGTGTCAAGTAGAGTCTCTTTTATGGGTGTGTAGCATACCATACTTATAAGAGAGAGGCTACGAGACATTTAGGAATATTTCCCATTCTTGTTGTCTTAAATTCGAGCTATAGAGTCTAAAGTCTTGGATTCTTCTGATTTCCATTTGCTCATATTTTAGATCATGCCTCAAAGAAGATATGATGTCTATGTGAACTCTTCTGTCCTTTCTGAGGACAATATGGACAGAGCTCATCCACCTTATGGGATCCAGAGCCAATCAAGGGTCACTACATATGACTATCCTCATATGGTCTCACCTGTCCCCACTGATGGGTGACACTTATACTCAGTCACCTCTCAGGGAGGTTACTAATGTTGACTTTCATCGCTCTATTAACTTATTGACATAGTTAGTGACATCTCAATCATAATAGTCGGGTTCTACTGCTGCTATGGGTTCGTCTGAGGCCACTAGAGTTGGCCAATTTATGAAGTTACATCATTTGATGTTTATTGGTAGAAAGGTTGAGGAGGATCCTCAAAGTTTCATTGATGAGATAGAGAAGATCTTCCGAGTTATGCATGCTTCAGAGGTTGAAGGTACAGAGTCTACTGCCTACCAACTGAAAGATGTGGTATACCAGCGGTACGAAGAGTGGGAATACTTGAGAGGTGAGGATGTTGGTTCTTTCTTATGGGATGATTTCTCTGGTAAATTTCTAGATTGCTTCTTTTCTCAGGAGTTGAGAGAGGTAAAAGCAGAGGAATTTGTTAACTTGAAGCAAGAAAGGATGATAGTTAATGAGTATGCTTTGAAATTCCACAAGTTTTCCTGGTATTCTCCTAAATTGGTATCTAATATGAGGGACCATATAAGAAAGTTTACTTTAAGACTGTCTCGTGAGTTGATCCTTGATAGTAAGGCTGCCTTATTGATTAAGGACATTTACATATCCAGATTAGTTGTGTATCTATAATAGGTCAAAAAGGAGAAAAAAAGTATACAGAAATTAGTGAGAGGTAGAGTAAGAAATTTTGGTATTCAGAATAGAGTGAGGGCAAATAGCAGAGTGGGAAGTAGTTTAAGAGGAAAAGTTGGAAGAGTACTAACTCTAATTCGATTACTAGTGCTCCCTACCCAAAGCTATCGGGTGACAAGCGTTTTAGGGTGGTGATGCTTCTAGGGCACAAGGTGCCTAATCTTAGGCCAGTGGAGCCCAATCAGTAACATCCTACCCTTCTTGAAGATTCTATGGGAAGCACCATCGTGCTCAGTGTAAAAAGAAGGAGCAGATGTTTTATGTGTGGTCAGATTAGGCATATTCAGCGGGATTGACCCTCTAGAGTTGATTCTAGGGAAAACACAATTTCGATTGCCTCTTTTTTAGCTCCTACACCAAAAGGTGCCACCTCTGGCTCTATCACTGGTTGAAACCATCCTTATACTCTCACTACTCATCAGGAGTCTGAGGCATCTCCAGATATTGTTATAGGTATGTTGAAACTCTTTTCCTGTGATGTGTACTTTTTACTTAATTGGGGGTCCACTCTCTCTTATGTAACCCTATTTGTGGTTTTGCATTTTGGTTTTGGTCCTGAGTATCTGTCAGGCCCTTTTTCTATTTTTACCCTTGTAGGAGATTTTGTGGTTATCAAAAAAGTATATATGAGGTATGTGATATCTGTTGGTGGCAAAGAAACTCTACTAGATCTAATAGAGTTAGACATGGTTGACTTTGATATTATTCTTGAAATGGACTGGTTGCACTCGTACTATGCTCGTTTAGACTATTGGACCTATAAGGTTATATTTAAATTCCCTAATAAACCAATTTTTAAGTCAGAGTATGGTAACTTATCTCCTAAGGGGAGGTTCATATCATATCTTAGAGCCCGAAAGTTAATTTCCAAAGGTTGTCTTTATCATCTGGTCCAGGATAGAGATTCTAACTTGAAGGGTCCTTCTTTGCATTATGTTCCTGCGGTGAATGAATTCCCTAAGGTCTATCCTGATGATCTTCCTGGTGTCCCTCACGATAGGCAGATTAATTTTGGTATTGATGTTGTTTTAGGTACTCGTCCTATTTCTATTACCCTATATAGAATGGCTTCAGCCGAGTTGAAGCAACTGAAGGAGCAACTAAAGGATCTTTTAGAGAAGGGTTTCATCTATTCTAGCGTGTCCCTGTAGGGTACACAAGTGTTATTCGTGTGTAAGAAAGATGGGTCCCTTCGGATGTGGATTGATTACCAGGAGTTGAACAAGGTAAAAGTAAAGAATAAGTACCCTCTTTCAAGAATTGATGATCTCTTTGATCAGCTTCAGGGTACCAAATTCTTCTCTATGATCGATCTTTGATCCAGATATTATCAGCTAAAGATTAGGGAGATGGATATCCCTAAGAAAACTTTCAGTACCGATATGGGCATTTTGAGTTCTTGGTAATGTCTTTTAGGTTGACCAATTCCTCATGGATTTGATGAATAGGGTCTTCTATCTATTTCTAGATTTGTTCATGATTGTCTTTATTGATGATATTTTTGTGTACTCTATGAATGAGGACGATCATGTTGATCACCTCTTTGTTGTGTTGCAGATCTTGAAAGCTCAGCAGTTGTATGCTAAGTTCTCTAAATGTGAATTTTGGTTGATTTTTGTAACTTATCTGGGTCATGTCGTGTCTAGTGAAGGGATTAGGATAGATCCTCAAAAGGTTGTTGTGGTTAAGAGATGGCCTAGACCAATGAATCAATCCGATATTCAAAGTTTCTTGGGTTTAGTCAGATACTATAGGATATTTATAGAGAGTTTTTATTTTGTTGCTGCTCTATTGACCAAATTGACTCAGAAGAAGGTGAAGTTCTTTTAGTCTGATGCTTGTAAAGGTAGATTTGAGAAGCTATAAGATAAGTTGACTTCAGCTCCAATCTTGACTCTACCTGAGGGTACATAGGGATTTGTGATCTATTCTGATACATCTCGAGTTAGTTTGGGTTGTGTTTTGTGCATCATGGTAAGGTGGTTACTTATGCCTCTAGGCAATTAAAGGTTCAGAGAAGAACTACCCGATTTATGACTTGGAATTGGTAGTTGTGGTGTTCCCATTAAAAATTTAGCGTCATTATCTGTATGGGGTCCATGTTGATATCTTTTCTAATCATAAGAACCTGCAGTATGTATTCACTCAGAAATAGCTTAATCTCAAGCATATGAGGTGGATTGAGTTACCAAAAAACTATGATATGTGTCTTCACTATCTCCCAAGTAAAGCTAATATGGTTGATGATGCTCTTAGTAGGTTATCCATGGGTATCTTGTCACACGTGGATAAGGATAAGCGGGAATTGGTAAAAGATATTCACTATTTTTCTAACCTTGGAGTTGATCTCTTTGACTCTGAGAATTGTGGTGTGTTCTTGCAACCAGTGGAGCAATCATCTCTTGGTTTAAAAATAAAGGAGAAGCAGATATCAGATCCTCTCTTGATGATAATCAAGGATGGTGTGGGTAAAAAGAAAGTAATGGCCTTTGAGGTCTGTGGTGATAGTATCTTGAGTACCAAGAGAGGTTGTGTGTTCCCAATAGGGATTAATTATGAGATAGGATTTTTGTTGAGGCCCATGAGTTACGGTATATAGTTTACATTGGTTTGGTAATGATGTATCATGACCTAAAGGAGATATATTCGTAGAATAACATGAAATGATATGTAGCCAACTTTGTGGCCAAGTGTATAGTGGGTCAACGAGTAAAGGTGGATCACTTGACGACTGGCTGGCAGCTCAAGAGATTGTTCTACAGGGGAAGAAATGGGAGGTAATTAATATGGATTTCATTAGCAGCCATCTGAGATCGCAAAATCAGTGCGACTCTATTTAGGTTATTATGGATTGGATGACTAAGTCCACTCACTTCTTACCAGTGAGGACTACTTATTCTGCCGAGGATTATGTGAAGTTGTTCCTTCAAGAAGCTATAAAGTTGTATGGTGCGCCTTTTTCAATTATTTCATATCAAGGTACTCAATTATCATCACATATTTGGTGATCATATTAGCGTGGTTTAGAGACTAAAGTGAGTCTTAGTACAGCTTTTCACCTGCAGTCGGATGGGCAAGTCAAAAGAACTATTCAGACTTTGAAAGATATATTGCAATCCTGTGTGGTTGATTATGGTGGTAGTTGGTTCGACCAGTTGCCTCTAATTGAATTTTCTTATAACAATAGTTACCATTCTAGCATTGGTATGGCCCCGTTTGAAGCATTGTATGGTAGGAGGTGTAGATCTCCTAGTGGTTTGTTTGAGGTTGGTAAAGCAGAGATGTTTGGCCCAGATTTTGTTCACCAAGCTATGGGAAGGGGTAAGGTAATTCAAAATAAGCTTAAGACCACACAAATTCACCAAAAGTTTACACGGACATTAAGTGAAGGGACTTGGAGTTTGAGGTTGGGGATTAGGTATTCTTTAAGGTGTCTCCCATGAAGGTAGTAATGCAATTTTGGAGAAAGGGGAAGCTTAGTCCCTTGTATGTTGGTCATATGCGATTTTGAGAAGGGTTGGTGAGTTTGTATATGAGTTTAACTTGCCCTCTATCATGAGTTCTATTCATTCGTTTTTCCATTTATTCATGCTGCAGAAATGTGTGGGTGACCCTTCGTTGGTTGCTCCCTTGGAGAACATTGGTATTTTGGATTCTTTGTCCTATAAAGAGGTCCCAGTGAGGATCTTGGATTAGCAAGTTCATCAGTTGCAAGCGAAAGACATGGCTTCATTAAAGGTTCTATGATGGAACCAAAAGTTTGAGAAAGCAACTTGGGAAACTGAGGAGGACATGAAGTCCAACTATTCATTCCTGTTTTCCGCTCTGGAAATTCAAGCTTGAGGTACGTGTTGTTCATAACATCTTTTACTTTCTAACTTAGTTAAAGGAAAGATTGATTTCCTTGCATCTTTGTTTTCTAACTTAATTAGAGGTTAGAGTAGAGGCATGTGGAGTCCAAATCGTGCTTGTATTGACTTGTCCCATTATTTGAGGACGAATGATCCTAAGGGGGAGATTAAAATGCCCCAGGCTTTGGCCCTTACAAAATTTCATGAGCTTGAGCCTTCTGTTGATCATACGACTCACCATACTAGTCGTATGGTGTGGGTATGGGTCTAGGGACCCTAGTCGTATATTGGTTAGTGTGATATTTGCCAAGTTCTATCATTGGTACGAGAAGACTTTATATGAGTTGTATGTTCAACTGACGAGAGGTAAGGTCCAAACCATATGTTGTCCAGCATCTCACCTTTGATGTTCTGCCTAGGGTACGACTGAAATGGTACTAGTTGTATGGTGATGATACAAATTGGGCAAGGGAGTCGTATGTTGGACAGAATGTGGTGTCAAACCTTTGATCAAGTGATGATTTAGGGGTACCACTAGTATGATGTGGTTAAGAGTTGAGGGGTCCAATCGTACCCACTTGCGTTCTTTTTACAACTTTTAAGCAGATGGTATTTTTGATATTTCCCACCCCAAGACCTCAAGACCCCACATATATAACACATATTAGGCACTCATTCTACACTTTAGAATATTGAAACACTCTCTAAACACTCTAAAAACCTCTCAAGGGGATTGGTCTAGGGTTTCTTCAAGGTGATCATCTAGAGCCTGAAAGATCAAAATCTCTTTGTGATTGTTCATAACTCAGGCATGTAACTCTTCCTTCATTGTTAGTTCACAAAATTCATCTGTTTTAAACATTGTATATGAATCGTTTATGGTGGTTTTGAAAACATTGTTGAGGGTTTGAATGTATAATGTTGAGTATTGTTCTCTCATGATTTCACTTGTGTTTATGCTTATTTTAATAATGGTCTTTCACATGTGGGTGATTCGAAATTGTGATTTTAACTAAGGGGTCATGGTTAACCCTAACTTGATGATTTATAGATTGAATAATGGTGTAATAATGGTATTCCCTCAACCTGTTTGTGAAAATGTCAATGAGAAGAATCTTGTCACATATGAAGTGTGCTTTAAAGTATGGCATTGGCCTATGAACGTTGATGATTTATAAATGGTTTTATAAAGGTCTTGATGACCATAAATTGATTTGAATCATAACCTTGGTGGTTTAGTTGGCTAAATGAGTTCTAGTCCCTAAATGTTGAATTAAATTGATGTCTTTGCTTAAACAATGGGTTCAAGTCCTAAAGTTGAATGATAATTGTTATGGCATGTTGTTTGCTTTCAAGTGGGGTTGGTATGACAATACCAACGTGATCCTTTGTTAAGTAATTGGATTATTGGTTGTGTATATGTGTAATGAATGTTTTAAATTAGGATTTAAAGAGAGATGCGTAGCTGGGTCGTTAAGGTAGAGTCTGAAGGACTAACACTGAAAACCACGCTAGCCGGTGTGGGTGTCTAAATGGATGGGAGGTTTGAGTCCCCTGTATAAATATATAAATAGGAGGTTTGAGTCCCTCATATTGCATGCATTGGTGCTTGAGTCACCTTGACTATGCTGGGAGGTTCGAGTCCCTTATAAACACATACATGGATATAGATATTCTCTAGTTCATATGGCTACACACACTGGGTCCCTTCTAGCTAGGGGAGAGCTAGGCCCATATCGCTCGTGGGTACCTTTTTTTATGATGGTTATGCGACACAGCCCATGTTAATGTTTTCAAAATTCATGCTAATCCTTGTTCCCTATCCCAGCACGATATATATGTGTGTGTGTGTGTGTCTGTGTGTGTGTATACATGTGATTGAATATGGTTCTATGAGTGGTTTTGAATGATGGCATAATTTTATTCCTCTATCCCTGAGTTATATGATATCATTCCAACCTCTAACCATCTCTGGATATTGTACCCCCAGCCGATTCTGGCGCCAGAACGTCTTCTACTTTTCTTGTGCAGTGATCAGGTGTTTGAGTGGTTCATTAGTTGACATTGAAGTGGTGAGCTTTCATACTTCAGAAGGCTTTATTTCATGGTCATTATATTCTATGTCTTAGACTTTATTTAGACTATGTTTTGGCTATCATCGGGGGAATGTCCTGATATTTTATTGACTTCGGATTGTAGAGGCTTTGTTGGATTACTATGGAATTGGGGTGTTGGTTAAGTGTATTGTTTGGTAGATTGGTTTAGAAATTTCATGAGTTATCATTAGTCTCATTCTACTCTATCTTGTTATATGTTCGAAATTCATCCGACACTTGAGGTTGTTGAGCTGAATAGGTTAGGTGAAGGGAGTGATCTCCGGTCCATGTGAGACTTGAGATACTTGTCATGGCCAGGCCCTGGTTTGGGTCGTGACAAGCCCCGGTCCTTCATATACGCAGAGACACCTCCTGAGGAGGGACCTCCGAGGTAGTGTGTGGACGAATGCGGGAGATTTATGATATCGTCAGTCATGTTTAGGAGTTGGGAGGGCCTAGGAGATGTATTTATGAGGAGCTTTAAATCGACTTATTAGGTTTAGAGCGAGTATCACAGCTATAGACAGCTTTTGATAGATATCAGCTAGAGTAGATGACTGGACCACTCAGTTACCATAACCCAGATATGGTATGAGAGTTTTATGCATCCTATAGAGCTACCCTAGTCCTTCCTACGAACCATCATCTAAGCCTGATTAGATTTTCACGGCAGCCACAGCTTAATCACACACTGGTTAGAGGGGTCATAGTTAACATATCGACAGAGACTATCCACAAAGTCATTTTCGGCCCAGATTATATCCATGGGATCGACATATCATAAGGGATACTGAGCATCAACTAGAGAGGGTAGAGATGGCTAGATGGATAGCCGGTTATATTTCACCATTGGATGATGCAACCCCATGGATTAAGGGGAAAGTGGAGATCAAGAAGAGCCTCTTGACAGTAGAGGCCAAGTTTTGGTGGTTGTTGATTATATACAACTAACACGGCTTTGTAGACACCTAATGACATCAAACCTAGGCTCTGATACCAACTTTGTCATGACCTAAACTAGAACCTGGAAGTGACGGGTATCTCAAGTCCACCGAGGATCGGAGACCACCCCATTTCCTAGTCAAACAGAACATAACACACCTAGTAGTCGCTGAAATCCAAACATATAACAAGATAGGATATAAGAGCTGAAAAGAGTTTAAGACAAGTCAATATCCGAAAACCGATGTTGATAACCAACATCAACACCAATGCTGATCTCCACAGTAATATCCACAAAGCCTCTATTAATCTAAAAAATAATCTAGGTCGAGGAATTCCCCCAACTCTGACAATGACAATGACAATTATACTCTTAATACAAACTCTTCAATTCTAGTTTATGAAAGGAAACTGATGGAATGATCAATTCTTTTGAAGAATGGAAACTCACCACCTCACTATAAACGACCGACGATCCGAACCAATCCATCTAACACTACATAGGAAAAGTAGAAGTATCTCTAATGCCAATATCACGTGGGGATATAACGTCTAGAGATGGTAATTGTTTGAGCACTAGCATGTAACTCAGGGATAGAGGATTAAATAATGCCATGGTCCACATTTCAAAATCATTCAAAACCTATGCATATAATCATCTATATATATATATATAAGCATGTCATGTCGGGATAGAGAACTATGCATAGCATGAAGTAAAACTTTATCCTGGGCTATGTAGCTCAACTATTATAAACAGGCACCCACGGGCTATATGGGTTCAACTCCCCATGCTGAAAGGGCCCTAGTGGGTGTTAGTCACACGAACTAGAGGTATCAAGGAAAACCGGGAGTGCCTCAACCCTATGTCAATCCATGATATGAATATATATATCAATAGTGTGAACTGTGCACACGGTCATCAAGACCAAAACTCATGTTGTCAAACAAGAGTTTCCAGTATAAGTTATCCAAGACCCACACCTTCACAGCTTAGCTACATAACCCCCATTAAGCCTAAATTAAAACGAGTTTCACATAGCCCATTTATTAACCAAATAATCAACTGTTAAGGCTCACCATGGGTATCATCATACCATTAAAATTACAAGCTTATCTCTACGCCATAATAATCACATTATCTTAGGGGAATGCCTCAACCCCTTTTGTTTATTAAATAAAACATAGCCAATACGGCCTTCAAAATTCATGTTCATTGTATAACCATTTATGCAATGTAATATCATGAGAGAGTAAGTCAAACCAAGTGACAATTTCATAATTCAAATTCAATTACACAAGTGGGTTGAGGAAACACAATTATTCAAAACCAATTCCAAGTTTAAAACATCAATAGGGGGACCTTGACCCCCATTCCGATTCCCACACCAATGCACCCCATTATCTCAAAACATGAACAAATATATTAAAACCATGAAAAATCAAATCAAGATACATTCATTTCAAAACCCTCAAACCCATATTCACAACCCATAATTTAATCACATGGGTACAATTATAAACATATGATTTAACTGCCTCCAGTTGGTGATAAAGTCAGGAGTCAGCCCATTGAGCCACAACGTCGCCTCTCCAGATAGAAACAATAGAAAAAAACGCAGGAAGATAGCATTCTGACCCACTCCTGAGTTATCAAAAGACTTGCAAATGGTGACAAAGTTCACCAAGTGCATGTTTGGATCATCTCCGAGAAGACCACCGAACAACCCTTTAAGATGATGGAGTTGAATCATTATACTGGTAATATTGAATTTAGCTCTAGGTTCTAGAGGTGGAGGAATGATATCTCGAGTTTCACCTATTCTATCCTTTCCATCTTCGTCATCATTCAGATTAAACTACACAGATTGACGCTCTTGCCTCGCCCTGAAGGGGCGATTTTTGTTTATATTGCAGTTTACCAGTGCAGCCACATTCTTTGCATGCCTTGGGTTAATAGGATCTAACAAATCACCATCACCCAAATCATCATTGTCAGGATTAGTATGACACATCGGTTGGCCATCATTTTGTTGATTAAGTTGAGCTCCACCCAGAGTGGCTAGTCTTTCAGCATCTTGGGGGTTGCCATTCTACCAATTAACTGCGGTTTTGGATGTACTGGTAATAAGAGTGCACCCGATCTCCATATACTTGGCATACACAATACTACCCTGTACAGAACAAAAATAGCAAACAAAAGTAGAATTTGCAAAACTTGACTAAAGGTCGATTAACAAACAGAAACTTAATTGACAACCATATTCCCCGACAACGGTGCGAAAATTTGATACACCCAAATTACACCTCTCTTACAAGAGAGCAAGCGGTCGTTGTCAAATATAGAACCCAACTAGGTTGGGTGTCGAATCCCACAGGGAATACTATGTTCACTAAGTATTGTGATTGTTATTAGACTGTTGATCAAAGGTTCCTGAATAAGAGGGGTTTTGAGTTACGAATTGTATTATAGATAATTGTAACAGAGTTGTTCCAACTAATGATTCTTTCTGCTAGTAATAATTCAGTGATATTAAACAAACTAGATTTATAGTTACCAAGATGTTTAAATAGTTAGGGTTGTAAATCACTTTTGAGTTCCACTCAATAACTTCTATTGCAAGAGCAATTGACTTCTAGTGTTTACCCATGAGTTTCTCAACTTTAATGGATAGTTTATCCTTTAACTCTCTCAACTTAAATAATAGATTGATTATTCAACCATTTTCCCATGTAGGTTAATCCTTGTTAAGTCATTCTCCATTAGTTAAAGATTTAGGTCTCTAGATTTCATGTAAACCCTTTCTTTTCCCAACAAAGACTTTTCTATTCAAACAAGTGATTGTTCTTGGGCTCACTTTTCAAGTTTGCAATCAAGAAAAGTCATTAGAGTGAAGAAGGATTTATGCAACATCAATTACTTATAGAAAATCAATTGGAATCACAACCCATATCAATTGTTTATATCAAGGCTCCCATAACCCTAGTTATGGGAGCTTAGCCACTCATCTCCATAGAAGAAATAGAAAAAATACTTATATTATTCATAAGCAAATTCAAAGTTCACTTACAAAGGTTACAAGAATTAATTCTTGAATCTTCAATAGCAATGGAATGATTAGATCCACAAATATAGTTTGATTCAACAATTTCTACATTTGATTCAACAATTTCTACATTATAGAGAGTTTCAAAGATGGAAAACTAAGATAAAACAATCTCCAAGATTCAGAGTCCCCTTCAATAAAACCCTAACTGGGTATTTGTATGCTCCTAGGTTTAGAAGATTAAAAATTTAAATTTGGAAAATGCCGCATCCAAACTGACGGTCCAACTGATGGCCCGTCGGGAGTCTGACGATCCATCAGGTGTACCGTTGCTGCCTACCCCAAGATGCCAGTTCTGTTAAGGACTAATGGTAATATGGACCATCCATCGATGGACTGATGTTCCATCATCTAGACTGTCGCTGAGTCTTCTGGAATATTGAATTCTAGTTAAGCCTGATGACTAATTTGGCAGTCTGTCAAAAGACTAATGGTCTGCCACTTGGTCCATCGCAAAGGTTTTGATATTCCTTCTTCCTGTTTGAGCCTGATGATCACTTTGGTGGTCCGTTGCATTGCTGATGATCCGCCAATTTACCCATCAGAACCTTTTTTATGCCAAATTTCTAGGTTTCTTCTGTGCCTACGTCCTTTACCTGAAAACACTCAAACCCACTATTAAATACAACTTTAGTTTCTTGAAAACACACAATTTTCTCGAGAAAAAAATACAAAATATTCCATCATAAGCTAGAACATCAACACCATCAACTTAAGATAATTGCTTGCCCTCAAGCAACTTAGCACCAAATCATAGATATGGATAATACTTAGCACCAAATCATAGATATGGATAATACAATGACAGGTATTCAACTTACTAAACTAATTTTCGCACAGCCATTCACTTGTCATCCTAATTATATGGCTCAACATATCAGAATCAATAACCGGCATTATTTCAAAATCAATACATATACACAAACATGGATACAAGAATCTACAAAGATCAGTCGAATTAAGTGTAACTCAAGTTTCCCTCACAGTTAAGGAAATCCACTGCTCAGTACATTTTGTGGATACAAATCTGAACTCTCACACTCATCAAAGAAGTTACAAACATAGTACACATACCCATAGGCTTGCACTTATCATTCAATGCTCCCTTATAGCTGACTCACCAAAATCAATCGGGTCTTTATTAGGCTTGTAATGAGACTTTGGGGATAGGTAAGGAAGGACTTTTGGGAAAAAATAACTCAACACTGCGATTTAACTCTTTTTTCCCTCAAGTTCTACTTATCAAGGCCATTCTGAACTAGCTCGCTCACCCTTTTCTCATTCATTTACACTTTACCATAATAACCCTTCTTTTATATTTTTTATTTTTATAAATACACACAAGCATCAGCTACCCTCAACTTATGCTAATGCAATCATTCAAGGTGCACAGTGTCTTGAGTAGACCAGGGCTAGATGCTCTAAACCATGATCTAAACCAATTTTCCCTTAGACAGTTAACAGTTTGACAATAGCCACCCTCAACTTAGGTGTTTTTCCTAAGTTTTGGTTCACAATTCCGACTATTGGGCCAAGTCCGGAGCTATGTTTTAACAACTTAAAGAGAGTTAACTAGAGTGATTGTTTTTGAAGAAAAAAATTAACATAGGCTCAAAGATGGGTTCAAAAATGAAAAATTCTTTTTAGTGGGGTTAAGTATTTTGGCTAAGTGGACTAAAATCACAAGGCGACCTGCTATCATTTCTTATTTCATCAACTACAACACAGCATCAATTGAACCAAGAAAGTTCTAGGTACTACACTATGTAAGAACTAATACAAATACTTGCACACCTAGGCAACTGAGTCAACCCATTCTACTGTTCCTTAAGATTTACATCCCATGTCATGCATATTTTACAAGTCAATGCCAACTATAGATTCACTAAAAGTTGATCACATATACTACAAGCCAAAACTAAACAGTCATATGGACATAGTCATAGCTTGATACCAACATCATTTATCATCCATATCCACAATAAGGTGCTAACATAAATGACACTTTTATTTCATCGACTAACATTAACAATAGAACAAGACTTAAGAAAGGAAAGATGCAAACCCAAAGTTAATCCTAGAAAATAAAAAAATTAGAAAAATGCAAACTTAAACATAATCCTAGACATGCCGATTCTCCTAGATAGCACATGGAAGGAAAATAATATCGGCAACATAACCCCTCATGGTACATGTAATGCCCCGAGATCCCATCCCAAGACGTCACACGGTGCTTATGTCCCCGAAGGACCACGAACTAACCCTTTACTGATATTTGTACCTGTACACTACATAACATCTGAAATAAATGCAGAAACTAGCTATAAGGTTCAACACATCTATGAATACTCATAATACAGAAAATCAAATACTAATACATCCATCAGAAAAGCCTCTAAACTATCTGAACTGCGGAGTTGATGGGATAGGTCCCCAACTAACTCCATCAACTAAAAATAAACAAAGACTGAAACAATAATAGTAAACTAAAATTCGTCCTCAAAAGAGGGGGACTCACTGTTACTGCTGCTAATTGGGACTGAACTACTGAGGATACTCTGGATCCTATGCCTCTGAACCTATGGTGTCAAATAAAATACCATAGCACAAATATGTCAATACAGGAATGTACCGAGTATGTAGATGAGATAGAATAATGCAAGGGATCATGCATGCACAATATCTAAATTGAATAATCATAAAGATTCTGCATGAGAACACATATATGAATGCACAAACCATGAACATAATCACTGCAACTCTAGATACTGAAACTCGGATACCACTTTACTGCAAACTAAACTCACTACTGACACTCAGATACTAAATCACTGACTCATCTGATACTGATAACTGAGAGTCTGGATGTACTTATATCAAGGACTGAATTTTGAGCTTACTGCTTTTGACTGACAAAATTATAGATCAAAATTTCTAACAGATTACTTCGGAAGCTATTATCAATGATAAAAAGTATGATCATGTCCAAATTTGACAACAAGAATACTCAACAAAATCTGAGATAAAGATCAAACCTATCTGACGGGAGATCTCTAGATATGATAATAAGAATACTCAACATGGTCTGAGACTGAGATCAAGGCTCTCTGATGAGAGATCTCTAGATATGATAATAAAAATTTGTATATGAGACCAAGCCTATCTAATGGGATGCTCCATGAATCAATTAAACTATCTGAGTTCCTCACTGAGATAGACGACTGTACCACACAGTCGTGATTTCTAAAGATTGATACTGAAGCTACAACTATGGGAAGTAGTTATTTAATCGACATGCCCCAACCTATCACAGGTGGGGTCTAACCTTTTACCCTAGCTGGAAGGGTGTCAATACCATGCCACGGGTAAAGACCTCTCTGGTCAAGCCTTTCTGACGGGATGACCCTCAAAGAAAGTCGACCTGAGGCAATATAATAGTCAAACCTCTGTGACGGTGATAGCCTCTGCTGATAGTGACTCCTGTATTCTGCATTGGCTATACAATTCAGGAGTTCAAGGATTGCTCCTAACAACTCGGCCTCTCTGACGGGGATCCGCCATCCCTTCACTCGCTCGATGCTACTTTCTACTCCTAACTGAAAGACTTTGAATTGAAATCTTAACTGAACACAACTGAACTGAATCTGATACTAATTATGTTTCTTAAAAGATCTGACTGAGTTACGCTAAGATTACTTAGTTCCGTATCTAACGAAAAAGGTATCAAATCATGGTATCTAACTGACGATATAGAGCTTGAATAGATTACCCAAATTGCTTCTGAGATTAGAATTGAATCACTTGAATACTATTAGATATGATCTGATTATAGGACTGAGGCTAGATTACTAGCGATACAGAGATTACAGAGATAACTGAGATTACTTAGCTTTCTTAAGTTTTGCACTTCTCTGAAGATACAGAGTTCTATAGTTCACTAAGTTCTGAGAATCATGGATCGATTGGAATTATCGAGAAACTGACACGGGCTCTAGACAACATCTCTATTGTCGGGTATAAATACCCCCAGGACTCGATAACATAAAGTAAAGCATAATCATTCTTGACTAGTCATCACCACAATCATTCATTCATCATCACAAGTATTCGTTCATCATCATAGGCATTCATTTATCATCACAATCATTAAAGTATCTCACAATCATTAAGACATCACCTCAAGCATTTATGGATCACAAATATCTATTCATCGTCACAATCGCCAAGGGTCACTTTAAGAATCTCTGAATCACAATCTTATAATAACATAGGGGAAATATGCTACTAGATCGTACTCCATTCAACAAGGTTTTACCTCAACTATTTCATACCTAAATCAGTCTTGACATGTGTTTGGATATCACATGGCTTGGGGAAACTTCATATTATCATGTCATAACTTACTTGCTAATGACTTGGCAAGTATTAAAAACTTAGCATATATCAAGAGCACATAATTGGGGAATTTACTACTATCACATCTCCACTTATTCACTGAGGTCCTTCAACAAACACTAGACATGCACAGGTTCACACTTATTTGGGGATTTCCTCCTACAATGAAATAATTCATTCACTTGGGCATTTTAGCGAACACTAGGAATGTATAAACTAACTCACAATTTGGGGTTTCATCTTCAACATGCTACAATGGCCCTTATGCTTCACCTAAGCTATTTATCAAACCTAGGGGAAACATGTTTCTCTTGTTCAACCATTTCTACACCCATTTGACATGTACACATCACATAGAAAGCAACATAAAGAAGATTCATCACAAAATCACATGGATTCCTTGTTATTATAAGATTGTGATTCAGAGGTTATCATTAGAAAGATAATTCAAAGAGATTATATTTTATATATAGTAGATCCTCTAATTCGATATATACAAAGAGTTATGGTCGATTGAAGTTGACCAAAGTTTTAACGCTCACTAAAACCTGAATGATAGGAAAGCTTTTAACTCGTCCTTGAGTTAGGGGACCTCTATGATCTTAATACATACTGAAATAGATTCCCACATGATTCAAAGTATTTTATACTTGGGAAGATATTTCTAAAAAATTTAGACTCGAATTTTTTGCTTTAACAAATACGCTCTAAGGCTCAAACTGGAAGAGGATTTTGTGGGGCATTACATTATCTCCCCCTTGGGAACATTCATCCTCGAATGTCGCTTGATAGACTGAAAATATGGATCAACAGAACCTACTCAAGAAATGGAAACATTTCAAGGCATGCTTACGCAATTGAAACTACTGACATATAGATTTCTCATAGTAGGCATGATTCATATCTGGTGCATGTAATACTCGACTGAATCTACTAATAGTTGAATCTCATAACACTCATGCATATCTGATGCATGGACTCATAACTGGGCTGATCTCAAGAATGCATGACTAATCACACACTGACAAGCTGAACTCATTTCTACTAAATGTGCATATCTAATGCATGAATTTCTGGCTAAGCTGACTTTCAAAAGCACAACTTGACAATGCAATAACGACTGATGCTAACTTCCTAAAGAAAATTTGAACATACATCGAGATGAATCTAATGTCATCCAACATCATAATACTATAGGGTATCTCCCCCTTGGGACTCTATGTCCTTCTAAACACACTTCGCTGAAATACTGAGGCGGTGCGCGGGACACCTACAAACTGGGTCATGATTAACTGATCAACATCTGAAACTCATGCATGACTCTTGTTAACGTATAAGCTCAAAATAAGAGCGAAGGATCTATCAATGCACATCATAAAGATATAGGGCTCATAATATGCCCGGGTCTATTTCAAGGGATCTTTCCCGATCAAGGCGAGCCTGAAATGCACGAAGTCTACCCCTTTGAGTCAGCACCCTACATTCTTGCATTCTATGGACTGGCTCACCATACCCAAAGCATACATCAATACCAGCTCCACACACACCTTGGTGGCGCCTACCACACTCTCCACAATGTGGATAGGTATGAACACCACTAGCACTACTATAGGCTTTGGAGCTTGGCGCTCCCTCAGATATGACACCCCCAAACACAGGTGTGGGTACACTAGCTGAAGATGGAGCTGGAACTAAAAATCTCTGACCGTACTGAGAACTACTACCACCTTGAGACCCTGACTGAGAGAAACCACGACTACCTGTCTTGACTCTCTTACTCACTCTCTCTCTCCTTCTTCTTATTTGCCTAATTCAATTGTGCATGCATCATCAGTCTATCAAGGCCCATATCTCTATGAAGCATAGAATTCCTACACTCTTTTAACACTGACCCGAATACATCAGTCACCGCTCTAGGGTCAACTATCAAATCAAGAGCATACTTAGCTAATTGGTTAAACTTAAGACATTACTCTTTCAAGATCATGGAACCTTGCCTTAGGTTTATGAACTCTTCTACCTTATCCTCTCTTATCTCTAGAGAAAAAAACTATCTAGAAAGGCACTCAAAAACTCTAGCCAAGTTACAGGAGTTGCATTCTCCCTTCTACTCTTTTTCTACATCACCACCCAATCATGAGCAACATCCTTCAACCTATAAGATGCTAACTCAACACTCTCCTTCTCAGAAACATGCATAATCTGGGTGATTTTCTTCACCTCCTCTAGATAAAGTTGCAGGTTCTCACCTACTACTGACCCAAAGAATTTGGGCAGGTTAATTTTCATGAAAATTCTAATTCTAGATGCAGCTGAGTCCCCTCTTACTGACATGGGGTTGCAACCTAACAATTTCCCTGAACACTAGTCACAGCTTGGGCTAGCACCTGAAAAGCTACCTGAAACTCTGCATGTGACACACTCTCATTCTCAGGATTTAGGAAATTGCTCCTAAGAACATCTTGTAGCCTCTTGTACATAAATGTGGTGCGCTACACACCCATGCACAAAACTCTACTAGATGCGGCTCTTCAGACTCCCTAGGATACTCTTGAACCTTAGGCTCTGATACTAAGTTCGTAATGCCCCGAGATCCCATCCCAAGATGTCACACGGTGCTTATAACCCCGAAGGACCACAAGCTAACCCTTTACTAATATCTGCACCTGTACACTGCATAATATCTAAAATAAATACAGAAACTAGCCATAAGGTTCAACACATCTATGAATACTCATTATACATAAAATTAAATACTAATACATTCATCTGAAAATCCTCTAAACTATCTGAACTATGGAGTTGATGGGATAGGTCCCCAACTAACTCCATCAATTGAAAATAAACAAAGACTGAAGCAATAACAGGAAACCAAAATTCGTTCTTAAAAGAAGAGGACTCACTGCTACTACTGACTAGGACAGAACTGCTCAGGATACTCTGGATCCTATGCCTCTGAACCTATGGTGTCAAATAAAACACCATTGCGCAAATGCATCAGTACAAGAAAATATCGAGTATGTAGATGAGGTAGGCTAATGCAAGGGTTCATATATGCACAATATCTAAACTAAATAATCATGAAGATGCCGCATGAGAACACATACATGAATGCACAAACCATGAATACAATCACCACAACTCTAGATATTGAAACTTGGATACCACTTTACTGTAGACTGAACGTACTACTGACAATGAGATACTGTATCACTAACTAATCTGATACTGATAACTAAGAGTCTAGATGTACTTACATCAAGGACTGAATTCTAAGCTTACTGTTTTCGACTAAAAAAATTAGAGATCAACTTTTCTAACTGATAATTTTGGACGTATTATCAATGATAAGACATACGATCATATCTGAATCTGACAACAAGAATACTTAATAAAATCTAAGATAGAGATCAAGCCTATATGATGAGAGATCTCTAGATATGATAATAAGAATACTCAGCATGGTCTGAGTTTGAGATCAAGGCTCTCTGATGGGAGATCTCTAGATATGATAATAAGAATCTATATATGAGACCAAGCCTATCTGATGGGATGGTCCATGAATTAATGGAACTATCTGAGTTCCTCACTGAGATAGACAAATATACCACACAGTCCTAATTTTTAAAGATTAATACTGAAACCGCAACTGTGGGAAGTAGTTACTTAACCGACATGCCCCAACCTACCACAGGTGGGTCCAACCTGCAACTCCAGATGGAAGGGTATCAATACCGTGCCATGAGTAAAGATCTCTTTGGTCAAGCCTCTCTAACAGGATGACCCTCGCAGGAAGTCAGCCTGAGGCAATATAATAGTCAAGCCTCTCTGAAGGTGACAGCCTTTACTGATGGGGACTCCTGCATCCTGCACTGGCTACGCAGTTCTGGAGTTCATGGATTGCTCCTAACAACTCGACCTCTCTACTCCCAACTGAAAGACTATAAACTAAAATCTTAACTGAATATAACTGAACTGAATCTGATACTAATTCCACCTACTAGGGTCAAGGCTCATGAATCTTGTAAACAAACATGAATCAAAACTCAACAACACATGTAACATCAATTTCAACACATAAAAATCATTAATAACTCATAAACATAAAAATATTTGAATTTTGAAAAGGGTTCTTGAGATTCTTGGATGAAAAGGGCCCAAGAATCAACATCTACATACCTTAATCTTTTAAACTGGATGAATTCTAATGCTTGAGACTTTATCCGCACTTGTAATAAATAATTCTCAAAGCCCGCACTATGAGGAACTTGATTCTTGAAGAAATCTTTAAGAATTATGGATGAATTTTCGGAAGATTAGGGTTCTTGTATTGAAACCCTAGATATTTTCTCTTAAGAGAATTAGAAGAGTAGATTAAGGAATTAGGGTTTGGATTGGATTCCTCATATTTATAGAGACCTCCAAAAGGTGGGAAAATACCAAAATACCCTTGAAAAAACATCCTTAAATTGCTGGAAAAAAATAGTTGACGACACCTGTGACAAGCTATCATGTTGGTGATAAGTCGTCATAAAATGTCGTCACAAAAGGGTGAAATTTTAAGTTTCTGGTTGAGATTGACAACATTGGTGATAGGTTGTCACGGGTGTGATGGCTTTTCAAAAAATGTCATCAACTGAGGTAGAAATCTGCCCAGGGATGACGACATTGGTGATAGGTCATCACACTCATGACAGCTTATCACGAATGTCGTCACTCAGTTTCTAAGCCTGACATACTGGAGTAAATTGGGCATAAATATATGCTCTGACATCGATTTTGATGAAATTGGTATAGTTGGAAAGATAATTTAAAGAGATTTCATTTGATATATAGTAGGTCCTCTAATACAATATATACAAAGAGTTATGGTCGACTGAAGTTGACCAAAGTTTTGACGCTCACTAAAACTTGAACGATAGGAAAGCTTTCAACTTGTACTTGAGTTAGGGGACCTCTATGATCTTAATTTATGCTCAAATAGATTCCCACAAAATTCAAGTATTTCATACTTGGGAAGATATTTCTGAAACATTTAGACTCGAAATTTTTGCTTTACTAAATATGCTCTAAGGCTCAAACTGGAAGAGGATTTTGTGGGGCATTACATTATCTCCCCCTTGGGATCATACATCCTCGAATGTCGCTTGATAGACTGAACATATGGATCAATAGAACCTACTCAAGAAACAGAAATATTTCAAGGCATGCTTACGCAACTGGAACCACTGACATATAGAGTTCTCACACTAGGCATGATTCATATCTGGTGCATGTAATACTCGACTGAATTTACTCATAGTTAAATTCACATAACACTCATGCATATCAGATACATGAACTCATAACTGGGCTGATCTCAAGAATGCATGACTGATCACACACTGACAAGCTGAAGTCATTCTACTAAATGCACTTATCTAATGCATGAATAGCCGGCTAAGCTGACTTTTGAAAGCACAACTTGACAATGCAATAACGACTGATGCTAACTTCATAAAGAAAATCTAAAAATACATTGGGATAAATATAATGGCATGCACCATCATAATACTATGGGGTATCTCCCCCTTAGGTCTCTATGTCTTTCTAAACACACTTCACTAAAATACTGGGGCGGTGCGTGGGGCACCTACAAACTGGGTCATGATTGACCGATCAAGATCTGAAACTCATGCATGACTCATGCTAACGTATAGTCTCAAAATGGGAGAAACGGATCTATAAATGAACGTCATAAAGATGAAGGGCTCATAACATCCCCAGGTCTATTTTAGGGGATCTTTCTTGATCAAGGCAAGCCTAAAACGCACGAAGTCTACCCCTTTGAGTCAACACCCTACATTCTCGTATTCGATGGCCTTGCTCACCATACCCAAAGCATACATCACTACCGGGTCCACACACTCTTTGGTGGCGCCCGCCACTCTCTCCACAATGCGGATGGGTATGAACATCACTAGCACTACTATGGGCTTTGGAGCTTAGCGGTCCCTCATATCTGACACCCCCAAACACAGGTGCGGGTACACTAGCTGAAGATGGATCTATAACTAAAAATCTTCAACCATACTGAGAACTACTACCACCTTAAGACCCTGACTGGGAGAAACCACGAGTACCTATCTTGGCTCTCTTACTTACTCTATCTCTCTCGCTTATATTATCTGCCTTATTCTGTTGTGCCTACATCATCAGTCTAGCAAGGTCTATATCTCTATGAGGCATAGCAATTCTACACTCTTTCAACACTAACTCGGATACACCAGTCACAAACTTACTCATACTTGCTCTAGGGTTAGCTATCAAGTCAGGAGCATACTTAGCTAATTGGTTAAACATAAGAAAATACTCTTTCACTGTCATGGAACCTTGCCTTAGGTTCATGAACTCTTCTAACTTAGCCTCTCTCATCTCTAGCTGGAAAAACCTCTCTAGAAAGGCACTCTAAAACTCTAGCCAAGTCACAGGAGCTGCATTCTCCCCTCTACTCTTTTCCCACATTACTAACCAATCATAAGCAACATCCTTCAACCTATAAGATGCTAAATCAACACTCTCCTTCTCAGAAATATGCATAATTTGGGTGATCTTCTTTACCTCCCCTAGATAAAGCTGTAGGTCCTCACCTACTACTGACCCAAACAATTTGGGTGGGTTCATTTTTATGAAACTTCTGATTTTGGCTACAGCTGAGTCCCCATCTTACTGAGGAGGGGTCACAGCCTGATGATTGCCCCGGACACTAGTCATAACTTGGGCTAGCACTTGAAAATCTGCCCGAAACACTACATATGACACACTCTCATTCTCAGGACCTACTGGCTGTAGGGGCTGATCATCAACCCTACAGAATAAATCTCTATGAGGAGGCATACTCTGTAATTCGAAGAAATAAGTGGATTAGACTGACAACCAACTTGAGCTCATGCTCACTCGCATAAAATGATCACTAAAAGAAGGGAAACTGCTTCTAAGAACATTTTGTAGCCTCTTGTACAATGTGGTGCGCTATACACCCATGCACAAGACTCTACTAGATGTGGCTTTTCAGACTCCCTAGGATACTATTGAACCTTAGGCTCTGATACCAAGTTTGTAACGCCACGAGATCCCATCCCGAGATGTCACACGGTGCTTATGACCTCGAAGGACCACAAGCTAACCCTTTAATGATATTTGTACCTGTACACAACATAATATCTAAAATAAATGCAGAAACTAGCCATAAGGTTCAACACATCTGAATACTCATAATACAACAAACTAAATACTAATACATCCGCCTGAAAAGCCTCTAAACTATCTGAACTGCGGAGTTTATGATAAAGGTCCCTAACTAACTCCATCAACTGAAAATAAAGAAAGACTGAAGCAATAATTATAAACCAAAATTTGTCCTCGAAAGAAGAAGACTCACTGCTACTGTTGCTGTCTGGGATTGAACTGCTGAGGATACTCTGGATCCTGTGCCTCTGAACTTATGGTGTCAATTAAAACACCATAGCGCAAATACATCAGTACAGAAATGTACCAAGTATGTAGACGAGGTAGGCTAATGTAAGGGCTCATGCATGCACAATATCTAAACTGAATAATCATGAAGATGCCGCATGAGAACACATACATGAATGTACAGATCATGAACACAATCACCGCAACTCTATATACTGAAACTTGGATACCACTTTACTGCATATTGAACTCACTACTGATAATGAGATACTGAATCACTGGCTCATCTGATACTGATAACTGAGAGTCAGGATGTACTTACATCAAGGACTGAATTCTTAGCTTACTACTTTTGGCTGACAGAATTAGTGATCAACTTATCTAATAGATTATTTGTGGAAGAGATTATCAATGATAAAAATTATGATCATGTATGAATCTGACAACAAGAGTACTCAACAGAACCTGAGATGGAGATCAAGCCTATCTGATGGGAGATATCTAGATATGATAATAAGAATACTCAACATGGTCTGAGGTTGAGATCAAGCCTCTCTAATGGAAGATCTCTAGATATGATAATAAGAATTTGTATATGAGACCAAGCCTATCTGAAGGAATGGTCCATGAATTAATGGAACTATATGAGTTCCTCACTGAGATAGACGACTGTATCATACAGTCCTAATTTTTGAAGATTGATACTGAAACTGCAACTGTGGGAAGTAATTACTTAACCGACATACCCCAACCTACCACAGGTGAGGTCCAAACTGTAACCCCAGCTGAAAGGGTGTCAATACCATGCCATGGGTAAACACCTCTCTGGTCAAGCCTCTCTGATGGGATGACCCTCACAGGAAGTCAACCTGAGGTAATATAATAGTCAAACCTCTCTGATAGTAACAGCCTCTATTGATAGGGACTCTTGCATCCTGCACTGTCTATGCAGTTCTGGAGTTTAGGGATTGCTCCTAACGACTCGGCCTCTCTGACAGGGAGCCGTTATCCCTTCCCTCGCTCGGTGCTAGTTTTTACTCCTAACTAAAAGACTCTGAACTGAAATCTTAACTGAACATAACTGAACTAAATCTAATACAGATCATATTTCATAAAAGATCTAACTGAGTTATGCTGAGATTACTTAGTTCCATTCTAACAGAAAAGGTATCAAATCATAGTATCTGACTGATGATACAGAGCTTGAATAGATTACAAGAATTGCTTCTGAGATTAAAATTGAATCAGTTGAATACTATTAGATTTGAGTTTACTATAGAACTGAGGTTGGATTACTAGCGATACAGAGATTACAGAGATAAATGAGGTTACTGAGATTAAGTTTTGCACTTGTCTGAGGATACAAACTTCTATAGATCACTGAGTTCTGAGAATCATGGCTCAACTGGAATTATCGATAAACTGACACGGGCTCTAGAAAATACCTTTATTATTGGGTATAAATAACCCCAGGACTCGATAATATAAAAGTAAAGCATAATCATTCTTGACTAGTCATCACCATAATCATTCATTCATCATCACAAGTATTCGTTCATCATCACAAGTATACGTTTATCATCACAATCATTAAAGCATCTGACAGTCATTAAGACATCACCTCAAGCATTTAAGGATCACAAACATCTATTTATCATCACAATCACCAAGGGGTCACTTTAAGAATCTCTGAATCACAATCATATAATAACGTAGACGAAACATGCTACTAGATCGTACTCCATTCAACAAGGTTTTACCTCAACTATTTCATACCTAAATCAGTCTTGACATATGTTTAGATATCATATGGCTTGGGGAAACTTCATACTATCATGTCATAACTTACTTGCTAATGACTTGGCATATATTAAAAACTTAGCATATATCAAGAGCACATAATTAGGGAATTTACTACTATCACATCTCCATTTATTCACTAAGGTCCTTCAACAAACACTAGACATGCAAGGGTTCACACTAATTTGGGGATTTCCTACTACCATGGAATAATTCATTCACTTTGGTATTTTATCAAACACTAAGCATGCATAAACTAACTCACAATTTGGGGTTTCATCTTCAACATGCTACAATGGCCCTTATGCTTCACCTAAGATATTTATCAAACCTACGGAGATCATACTTTGCTTATTCAACCATTTCTACACACATTTGACATGAACACATCACATAGAAAGCAACACATGGAAGATTCATCACAAATATCATATGGATTCCTCCTACTAGGGTCAAGGCTCATGAATCTTGTAAACAAACATGAATCAAAACTCAATAACACATGTAACATCAATTTCAACTCATACAAATCATTAACAACTCATAAACATAAAAATCTTTGAATTTCAAAAAGGGTTCTTAAGCTTCTTCGATGAAAGGGACCCAAGAATCAACATCTACATACCTTAATCTTTGAAATTAGATGAATTCTAATACTTGAGACTCTATCCGCACTTGTAATAAATAATTCTCAAAGCCCACACTATAGAAACCTCTAAAAGGTTGGAAAAAACCAAAATACCCTTGATAAAATATCCTTAAATTGCTGTAAAAAGGTAGCTAACGACATCCATGATAAACGTCAAGTTGGTGATAAGTCGTCATGAAATTTCATCACAATAGGGTAAAATTTTGAGTTTCTAGTTAAGGTTGACGACATTGGTGATAGGCCATCACGGGCGTGATGGCTTATCACAAAATGTCATCACCAGAGGTAGAAATCTTCCCAGGGACAACGAAATTAGTGATAGGTAGTCACGCTTGTGACAAAATTAGTGATAGGTAGTCACGCTTGTGACAGCTTATCACGAATGTCATCACTCAGTTTTTCAGCCTGACATTCTGGAGTAAAATGGGCATAACTCTTTGCTCAGATATTGGTTTTTGACGAAATTGGTATCATTGGAAAGATAATTCAAAGAGATTTCATTTGATATATAGTATTTCCTCTAATTTAATATATATAAAGAGTTATAATCGATTGAAGTTGACCGAAGTTTTAACGTTCACTAAAACTTAAATGATAGAAAAGCTTTCAACTCGTCCTTGAGTTAGGGGACCTCTATGATCTTAATTCCTGCTCAAATAGATTTCCACTTGATTCAAAGTATTTCATACTTGGGAAGATATTTATGAAACATTTAGACTCAGATTTTTTTCTTTACCAAATACGCTCTAAGGCTCAGACTGGAAGAGGATTTTATGGGGCATTACAGTACAAGTACACCACCCTCACAAAAAATATATGCATTGTCCTCAAAGCCTCTAATAAAAGTACAAATAAATGGGTATACTTGTATTTTATCTTATTTATTTGAGGCATATGTGAAGTGTGGTGAGGCTCCAGTGTCCTCACCTAGTGCAATATTGACCCCCATGATGGTAGGGGTACTTAAAAACTCTCCCTCCGAAATCGAAGGTACCATATCTCTGAATGGGTCTGAAGTTTTCCCCTGACTAGGGTGGAACTAGTAGACACTCCAGCTACTTTTTCTTTTACTATCTTCCTTCTTTTCTCTTCATCTCTCCTTGATCTTCTATTTGCTTTCCTCATATCATGCTGCTCTCATTCCTCTAATTTTATGGTTTTTCTTCTTTTTCTCTTTTCAGCTTTTCTTTCAGCATGCTCATCTACCTGCTTCTTACCTTTATCTTTCACTGTTCTCCCTATCAGATCAATTATTCCTTCATCATCATCACTCATAACTAGGGTTGGGTCAAAAATTGGCTACTAGGACTACCTACCTTTCAACTTTTCTATGTCTTCCTTCGCTTACTCAAATTCTGCCATGAGCTTTGCAAGATCTGGGAGTGATATTTGATCTAGTCTTTTGTTGATGTGTTGTGCTTTGGAATAGACGGATTCACTTATCTAAAGGCTTGAATTCTTAAGCCCATTTATCTAACTATTTTTGAAACCTCTTCTGCAGCTTCACCGACTTGGAAAAATTCTTCTATGTCAACCTATATTCTGTATAATTTGCTCCACTCATTGGTGGTGGATACCCAAACCCTGCAGATATACTTGGTGGAACATACTCAGGAGTCATATATGTGGTGATGGGCAGTGGCATATCTGTCAGAATTTTGGATGTATCTGGAGCTGGTACAGACTAAGTCTGGTAGGCTGGAGGTTTGTTCACCCTCATTTTGAACTTTGAATCATCCTTAGACTTCTCCAGATCCTACCTATGTGTTGCATTGATCTCATTATAGAACCTACAAATCAGGGGCTCACCTACCCTCCTACACAACTCTGTGATTAAACACGGGAACGGTAATACACTTGCCATCTTATGGGCTCTCACAAATAATTCATCGATAATAATTTGGCCAAAATCAATCTACAACCCTGAGATCAGACTGGCCACAAGTACAGTTATGTTCTTATCCAAATTCATATCACCTCCTGTGGGCATCGGCCTCAAATAAACAACAGCCCACTAAAACTTAGCTTTGAAGCTAAGGAAAGACTTCACAATGTGCTCACGTGGATTTTTTTTCCATGGGGGGTTACCATCATCAATTAGTAAACTGTCTATCAAGGCCTCTGAGTAAATGCAAATCTCAGTCTGTACTCAAGATCAGTCATAGCAAGTGGAACTTTGTACTCAGGTCCAAATAGCATCCTATTGATTATTTGGGCTAAAATGCCATCGTTGACTCCTCGGACTGGGACTGACTCCCTATTGGGAAAGATACAACCTTCAACCCCTTTGGACAATCCTTCTCTGCCAAAACTAGATAATTAGCAAAGAACTCCCTTACCCAATTTGGTTGATATGATTTGGGAGACTTTCTCATCCATGCTAGTACGTACTCATTGAAGCGATGCTCCAACTCGGGATATTCATGGAATTCTGTGGTGAAAATTTGATACTCCTCATTCAATGGCCTTTTGATCTCTCAATTTGCTGTTGGTACCAACCTTTCATAGAATTTATCCCTTGATCCCTCAAGTTTCCACCTGATTGTCTCTCTAACTTGAGGATCCTTGAGGTCAATCATATTGACATCCTCAGGTTCAGTGTCTACATCAGTCGATTTGGTCTATTCTTCTATATTAGTAGCCTCAGTTCTAGCTTCAACTGGCTAGGGTTAAGAGATAGCAACCCCTGCCTCATTGGGGCTTGAGCTAGTACTGCTAGTGCTACTCTCACTCTCCTCTTCAGACTGTGAGTGTAAGTATTCCTTTCTTATTGCCTTACATTATAGGCGGGTACTGTATCGCCTTTACCTCTTTAGGATCAACCCCCTCTAGCTATTAGAAGTTTGTGTTCCATGATGCCTAAGAAAGGAATAAGGACTCAGTTACAAAACAAAATCTACAAAAACAGTAAGCAGTTGGCTTGATGGCCATACTGACGGTTCATCAATCATGTGACGTTCCATCGGGTAGGCCATCAGGCCTTATATAGAAACTCTCAATTTGTCAGAGCATTGCGATGGACTGACGGTCCGTCAGGTTACTGACGGTCCGCCAGGTTACTGACGATCCGCCAGGTTGTCCGTCGCACCTTATCCAGTGAATATCAAGTTTGGGGTATTTGAGATAGTTTATCTGGTGGTTCATCAAAAGACCGACGGTCCATCAAGGTTGTCTTCGCAACCCTATTTTAGTTTCATCTTTTCATTCCAACAATTTGTTAAACACTTAGCGCACAACATCGGTTTTTCAGTGCAAAATGCAACCAATTTCACGTTTAAGCACAACATTCCTCTCTTTATGCATGTGGGTTACTCAGACTTCACCTAATATAGTGCATATCAAAGTTCAAAACGCAGATAAATCAACAATTCAAAACAAATGAAGAGAAGAAGTCAAAATTTTACTAAGCAAACACATATTCACTTTACATTTTTGCCATTCAAAGAATGAAGGAAACAGTTATGCTCATACCTTGATGGTGCATGATTTAACTCTTCTCTATTTCTAATGCAGAAGTGAAAGAACTTATAAACACTTGTTAATGACCGGTAACCTTTGTTGTGATGAGAAGATGAGAATGAAAACATTATTTAAATAGGAGATAAATATGAAGAGGGAAAGTCTTAGCAGATTAACTGTTTTTAGATTCCCTGAATCGAGAGGGAGTTGAACAGTTGGGAATTTAAAAAGATGGTAACACATATATACCCACTTGATTTTATCCTTTAAAAGACTTTTGGGTCAGTTTCTTGAGTATTAAATAGCATTTAAACACAGCCCAACCCGACCAAACCTAGGGTTTTGTTAATGGTTAGCCCGATGGTCCGTCAGGTTTGTGATGGTCCATCAAGATAATCATCACAGCTTACCAGAAACCAATATATGATTCAATTTTCTGACAGTTTTCCCAATGGTCCATTAAGTAATTGATGGTCCACCAATCCGTCCGTCAGTGGATTCCAGTACCTTAATTTTTTGTCTTCAGGTTGACGGCCGATGTGATGGTCCACCATTTTTTTGGATGGTCCGCCAACTCGACCATCAAGCCTCATCCAGTATGTTCAAATTTTTGACATGTCTTTGACGGTCCGAGTGGCAATTCGTTGAAATTTTGATGGTTCATCGATAGCTCCGTCAACCTCCTCACAATTGTGAAACTCCCTTGTTTCAGTATTTTTAGTCCTGCATACTCCACAAACACATCAGATTGCACAAAAACAACAAATAAACTTTGATTATTATTACAACAACACTCAATGGGTTGCATCCAACTAGCACCTGATTTAATGTCGCAGCACAACACAATTATCTAGATTACTCAAACTTCATTAAGATAGATAGTTTCTATGCATTTTATCGAGTCCATTGGACCGATATACATCTTCAGTCGTTGCCCATTCACCTTTAAGACACCTCCATCTTCGTTTGTAAGTTCGAATACTCCAGAAGAGTAGACTTGATTAACTTGAAATGGGCCAGACCATTTTGATTTTAACTTACCTAGGAACAGCTTTAGTCTGGAGTTAAATAGAAGAACCTAATCACCTTTTTGAAAGTCACACTTTGCAATATTTCATTCATGATACTTCTTCATCTTCTCCTCATAAAGATCAACTCTTTCATATGCACCAAGATGGAACTCATCCATCTCATTTAGTTGTCCCAATCTCAACTGTGGTGCCTTATTCCAGTTCAAATTCAGCCTTCTAAGTTCCCACAACGCCTTATGCTCCAATTTAATTAGTAAATGACATGCCTTGCCATAAACTAACTGATATCGTAACATATCGATTGGTTTATTGAAAGCTGTGATTTATGCCCATAAGGCATCATCAAGCTTCCTAGACTAGTCTTGTCTGCTAGCATTCACCGTTTTAGCAAGTATGGCTTTGATATCTCTATTTGAAATCTCCACTTGCCTACTAGTTTGCGGGTGGTAGGGAGTCGCTACTTTGTGTTGCTTAATACCATACTTTTCTAAGGTATATCGAAACACACGATTGCAAAAGTGAGATCCACCATCACTTATAATGGTGCATGGCACCCTAAATCAAGAGAAAATATTCCATTTAAGGAACGTAACTACTCTCTTCCCTTCGTTGTCAGCCAAAACAATGGATTCAACCCATTTTGATACATAATCAATAGCAACTAAAATGTATTTCATCCAATATGAGCTCACGAAGGGCCCCATGAAGTCGATGCCCCAGATGTCGAATAATTCTACCTCTGTTATCTTTGTTAACGGCATCTCATAGAGCTTGGAGATTGATCCCTGCCTCTGACATTGGTCACATCCCCTTACAAACTCATAAGCATCTTTGAACAAAGTCGGCTAATAGTAGCAGCTTTGTAGCACCTTTCTAGTAGTACAGTCACGGGCATGGTGACCTCCAATCGGGAAAGCATGACATGTTTCCAATATACTCAACATATTTACTTCTGGAACACATCTCCTTATGATATTATCAGCATATCATCGAAACAAATACAGCTCATCCCAGAAGTAATGTGTCACATCATGAAGAGATTTCTTTCTTTGATGATAAGAAAGATTTGCCGAAATCACCTTGCTCACCACATAGTTTGGAAAATCATCATACCAAGGTATTTTATCCATAACAGCAGCCAAGATTTCATTATCTGAAAATGCATCATTGATCTCAATTTTATCTCTAACTGCTTGCTCACCTTCCAGGCTAGACATATAATCCGCAACTTAGTTTTCGCAACCTTTCCTATATTTGACTTCGAAGTCAAATTATTGAAGCAGCAGCACCTATCTAATCAACCTTGGTTTTGCATCCTTTTTCGCCATCAAATATCTCAAGGCTGCGTGTTCAGTGTGGACCACCACCTTGGTTCCTAGCAAATAAGCCCGGAACTTCTGAAAAGCATAGACTACTGCAAGAAGTTCCTATTCTGTGAGAGTGTAGTTATTTTGAGCTCCATTCAGTGCTTTATTAGCATAATAGATTGGATGAAACAATTTGTCCTTTTTCATCCCAGCACAGCTACAAGGGCCACACCGCTTGCATCACACATGATCTCAGACGGTTTTGACCAATTAGTGTAACAATGATAGGAGCATCAACCAGTTTCCATTTAAGGCATTAAAATTCCTTCAAGTAATCATTATCAAAGAAGAACTTAGCGTCCTTTTCCAAAAGTTTGCAAAGTGGGTTTGCAATCTTTGAGAAGTCCTTTATAAACATCCGGTAAAAGCCATCATAACCAAGAAGACTACGCACTTCCTTTACTGATATAGGAGGTCGTAGGTCGTAGCTTCTCAATAACCTCAACCTTAGCTTGATTGACCTTTATCCCCTTTCCTGAAACTTTATGTCCGAGAACAATGCCCTCCTTCACCATGAAGTGGCATTTCTCCCAAATAAGCACAAGCTTGAACTCCTTACACTGTTGCAAGGCTCTACTGAGATTCACCAAACACAGCTCAAATGAATCTCCTACCACAAAAAAATTATCCATAAACACCTCTAAGGTGTCTTCAACCATATTCTGAGAAAATGGACATCATGCACCGTTGAAAGGTATCGGATGCATTACATAATCCAAACGGCATCCACTTAAATGCAAAAGTTCCATACGAGCATGTGAATGTCATCTTCTCCTGAACTTCAGAAGCAATAGAAATCTAATTCTAACCAGAATAACTATCCAAGAAATAATACCCGCCAACTGATCAAGCATTTAATCCATAAAAGGCATTGGGAAGTGGTCCTTCAAAGTCCATGAGTTGAGTTTGCAATAATCCATACAAACTCTCCACCCAGTCACAGGATTGAGTGGAATCAACTCATTCTTTTCGTTTGTAACAATAGGTATGCCCCCTTTCTTGGGAACACATTGAACTGGACTTACCCATTTACTGTCTGAAATAGGGTAAACCACTCCTACATCCAGCCACTTAATAATTTCCTTCTTAACCACCTCTTACATTGGTGGATTAAGACAGCGTTGGTGCTCAATGGTTGGAGTACAGTTTTTCTCAAGCTGTATCTTATGAGTTCAGATGCAGGGGAAATACCAATAATATCTGCAATCGTCCAGCCTATTGCTTTTTTGTACCTCCAAAGCATAGAAATAAGTGCTTCCACCTGCTGCTCGCCCAAATAAGCTATAATAATCATGGATAGAGTGTTTCCATTTCCCAAAAACACATAACTTAAATGTCCTAGCAACTCTTTCAACTCCAACACCGGTGGTTCTTCAATTGATGGCTTAGCTGGTAGTGTTGGTCAATTTTTTAGATCAAGATCTACCTTCTTAGGAGCATAAGAGTATGATCCCATTCCTATAAAAGAACAAACATTCTCCTCATACTCCTCAACGCCTTCACGATTGAAATTCATCAGCACTGCAGCTAAAGGCTCCACAGCAAATTTCTCCTCTATCAGCACCTCCTGCTCATCCTCATAATAGATATCAATAATAGAGAACATACTCATCTTCTTATGCTGCTTCATAGATTAGCATACAATAAATTGCATCATTTCATCATTCAGCCTGAATAAGAGCTCATTAGTGGTATGGACTACGTACATCTTACCCTTCCCAAACCTCACTATATGGGAATATACTGGGTTTGTTGTTGTTGATGTTGTTGTTATAGCTGGAAAATCAATAACCACACTTCCAGTTGTGGGGAAAGGTCAACCCAAGATTATGGGCACCTCGAAGTCCACCTCGCAATCCAGAATAACAAAGTCTGTAGGAAATATAAAGCTAGCCACCTTCACTAACACATCATACAAAATACCACCAGGTCATTTTACTGACCTATCCACCATCACAAGTCACATATTTGTGGGTGTGGGATCTCCCAAACCCAACTTTTTAGAAATAGCCAGCAACATCAAATTGATATTCGCTCTTAAATCACATAAGGCCTTAGCAAAATCAGGAGACCCAATTGTACAAGGAATGGTGAATGCTCTTGGGTCTGTCTTTCTCTACACCAAAGATCTTGTAGAAATAGTACTACAATGATGGAGATTATCTACCAGTTCATAGCTTACTACTCTCTTCTTCATCATAAGATCTTTCATAAATTTAGCATATCGTGGCATCCGCTCAAGTGCCTCCACCAAAGAGACATTCACTGTCAACTGCTTCAACATTGCCATGAATTTACTAAACTTTGTATCGTCGGCCTTCTTCTTCAATCTATGAGGAAAGGGAGGTGATATTCTTAGTAGAAAAGTCACCATTACGTCTTTTTCCTTGTCTTTCCCTTTTTCCAATCCATCAACCTGCTGATGATTAAAAGGAACATAAATGTTATCCTACTTCTCAGACTCTATAGGATTAACTTCTTCAAGCTCGACATCTTCTTTGATCACCTCTTCAATAATGGCCTTGCCCACAGAAGGGCCTGGTAATACCTTACCACTTCGTGTGATAATTTTTATGAAAGAGCAATCATTTTGAGGATTCTAAACTGTATCACTAGGCAAAGTTCCACTGTTTATCTGATTCAATGCTGCTAAGAGTTGACTCATTTATTGCTCCAACTATTTAATAGAAGTAGAGTGTGAGTTTACCAACTAACTCATGGAAAACAAATCACTCTTCATAGTAGTCACCCCAGAGTTGGTAGCATCAAATCCCTTTAATAATTTCTCCATGATGTCCTCCATGGACACCTTGCCAAAGCTAGTTGCAGCATTATCTCTGCTTTTGGGAGGTACATATAGTCCACTCCTATCATTCTTGCTCTTTCAGTTTCCTTGATCCCTATGTTTGTAACCAGCCTTGTCGTAATAGTTCGGACACTGATTTCCTTAGCTATTGCCTCAGAAATCCCCTTGATTATTTAGATAGTTTACTTCTTCTTCCAAATTAAAGTCAGCTCTACCTTGGGATGCAACATCTTTAACCTTCTCTATTTATCAGACAATAGATGCTTAGTCAGCAAATCCATCTGTGTCTTTAACTGTGCCATATCCTGGTCATGTTCTTCCTCCTTCTTGCATTACTCTACAGTCATACGACCAGACACAGTAGGGCTTGCTACCATATAATCCCTGGTATACCAAGCTCTACTTTTTTTGGTCATTCGATTAAGCATCTCTAAAGTTTCTGGAAAAGTAAGATCAACAAAAGACCCTCCTGCAACATAAACTATGACTGGTTTCATAATAGAGTTTAGAGCTCTATATAGAGTCTCCATCAAATGAATATACGTCATATTATGATTTGGGCACTGCATCGGGTTCTTTTTAAACCTCTCCCAGGTCTCATGAAGAGCTTCGGTGGGAAGCTATCAGAATTTACTGATCTCATCTCTCAACTTTACCCTCCTAGAAGGTAGAAAGAACCTTTCTAGGAAAGCCTCTTTCAACTGCCTCCACTTGGTCATAGAGTCAGGATTCAGCCCATTAAGCCACAGTGTCACCTCCCCATATAGAGACAATAGAAACAAATGCAGGCAGTTAGCATTCTGACCCACTCCTGGGTTATCGAAAGACTTGCAAATGGTGACAAATTTCACCAAGTGCATATTTGTATCATCTCTGGGAAGACCACCAAACAACCCCTAAAGATGAAGGAGATGAATTATTGTACTAGTAATATTGAATTTAGCTCCAGATGCAAGAGGTGGAGTAATGATAGCTCCAATTTCACTTACTCCATCCATTCCATCTTTGTTATCATTCAGATCAAATTGCACAGGTTGACGCTCTTGCCTTGCCCTAAAGGGGCGATTTCTATTTACATTGCATTTTACCAGTGCAACCACATTCTCTGCATGCCTTGGATTAATAGGATCAATCAAATCATTATCACCCAAATCATTATCATCACGATTAGGATGACACATCGGTTTGTCGTCATTCTGTTGATTAAGTTAAGCTCTAGCCAGAGCGTCTAGTCTTTCAGCGTCTTGGGGGTCTACCATTCTTCCAATTAACTATGGTTCTGGATGTACTGGTAATAATGGTGCACCCAATCTCTGTGTACTTGAAATACACAATACTACCCTACACAGAACAAAAATAATAAATAAAAGTAAAATTTGGGAAAGTTGACCAAAGGTCGATTAATAAACACAAACTTAATTGACAACCGTATTTTCCAGCAACGGTGCCAAAATTACACCTCTCCAACAAGAAAGCAACAGTCTCTATCAAATATAGAACCCAACTAGGTTGGGTGTTGAATAACACAGGGAATACTATTTTCAATAAGTATTGTGATTGTTATTAGACTGTTGATCAAAGGTTCCTGAATAAGAGGGGTTTTAATTTATAAATTGTATTATTAGTAATTGTAACAGAGTTGTTCCAACTAATGATTCTTTATGCTTGTAATAATTCAATGATATTAAACAAACTAGAATTATGGTTACCAATATGTTTAAACAGTTAGGGTTGTGAATCACTTTTGAGTTCCACTCAATAACTTCTATTGCAAGAGCAGTTGAATTCTAGTGTTTACCCATTAGTTTCTTGACCTTAATGGATAGTTTATCCTATAACTCTCTCAACTTAAAGAATATATTAATTATTCAACCATGTTCTCATGAAGGTCAATCTTTGTTAAGGCATTCTCCATTAATCTATAGATTTAGGTCTCTAGAATTCATGTAAACCCTTTCTTTTCCTAACAAACACTTTTCTATTCGAACAAGTGATTGTTCTTGGGCTCACTTTTCAAGTTTGCAACCCAGAAAAGTCATTAGAGTGAACAAGGCTTTTGGCAACATCAATTACTTACAGAAACTCAATTGGAATCACAACCCATATCAATTGTTTACATCAAGGCTCCCATAACCTTAGTTATGGGAGCTTAGTCACTCATCTCTATAGAAGAAAAAGAAAGAATACTTGTATTATTCATTAACAAATTCAAAGTTAACTTACAAAGGTTATAACAATTAATTCTTGAATCTTCAATAGCAATGGAATGATTAGATCCAAAAATGTAGTTTGATTCACAGATTTCTACATTACAGAGAGTTTCAAAGATGGAAAACTAAGATAAAACAATCTCCAAGATTCAGAGTCCCCTTCAATAAAACCCTAATTGGTTATTTATATACTCCCGAGTTTAGAAGATTAAAAATGTAAATTTAGAAAATATTGCGTCCAAACTGATGGTCCAATTGATGGCCCATCGGGAGTCCGACATTCCATCAGGTGTACCTTCACTGTCTACCCCAAGATGCCAGTTTTATTAAGGATTGATGGTTATGTTGATGGTCTATCGATGGACTGATAGTCCGTCAGCTAGATCATTGCTGAGTCTTCTGGAATATTGAATTTTAGTAAAGCCTGATGGCTAATTTGGTGATCCATCGCAAGTCTGATGGTTCACCACTTGGTCCGTTTCAGAGGTTCTAAAATTCCTTCTTTCTGTTTGAGCCTGACGATCACTTTGGCAGTCCATTGCATGGCTGACGGTCCACTAATTTACCCGTCATAACCCTTTTTATGCCAAATTTCCAGGTTTTTTCTATGCCTAACTCCTTTACCTGAAAACACTCAAACCTACTATTAAACTTTAGTTTCTTGACAATTTTCCAGAGAAAAAGATTTAAAATGTTCCGTCAAAAGTCAAAACATCAATATGCCTGAAATATCAAGAGTTATGGAAAGAATTTGCCTTTAGAAGCCTTAATTGATCAACATCTTGAAAACCCGAAGTATCTTGACCTTGAAGAATTGAGAGAGTTCAAGAAGCTATTTCAATTATTTATGGAGTGACAATAAAACCCTAAAGGGTTTTTAAGTTGTGGGTTATGATTTTGTGTGAAGGAGAAATATCCAATGTTCCCTTTATAAAAAGACTGAAATTTGTCATCCAGTCACTGCAAGTGACCTTACGACTCATAAGGTCACCCTACGACTCATATCTAGTCATATACTGGACATTATCCCTAGGCTCACACACTGTTGACCCTATTACTTAAGCCCTATGGCTCGTAATGAGACCCTACAACTCATAGGGTTAAGTCATAGCCAATACAGAAACCATTTGGGCAAACACTAGACACCCAACGACTTGGACAGCATAACTCATAAAGAGTCGTTACGACTCTCTAGGGGAAAATTGTAATCGTATTAGAATCCAAGGGCAACATACACTGGTCACCCTATGACTTGGGTCCTATGACCTGTAATGACACCCTACGACTCGTAGGGAGAGTTGTAGTCAGGGCGGTGAACTTAAAATTCAAAAAAAAATTAAGGACAAAAACCTGGGGTGTTTCAAATAGAATCTCCCAAGTATTAATATTATGCATCTATACGTCTTTGGCTAACAGTTATAATTAAAGTAATGTGCAAAGCCTATTGGGTCTACAAGGAACTAATAGCAATCTTTTCCTAAGGTGGGCCAGAGGACCCACTTCTAACCCTAAAATCCATTCTAAGATAACTTCTACCCAGAACTAGGATAATATATTAACTTTACTACTTGATATTAAACAAACCACCTTTAGTCATAAGATAGCAATTCCACCTAAAGAATAAGCAATTAAGTTAATTATGCCTAATTTTAATTTCTTAATTGGCTAAATAATTCAAATCACATTAATCATGTTTCCAAGGCCTAATTCCTATCCCAAAGCTATCATAATATCATTTTCATACTATAATCAAGCCTAATCAAACAGAAAAGTAAGCCTGCCTACCTGGACACCAAAGAAAGCCCGAAGAAGTCTACTAAATTGATGATTTTCCCTTTTGAGAAGCTTTTGCATGATGTCATTCTAGAAAAATGGTAATATACTCATCAATAATAGAAAAATTATACGCATATTGCATTTTCATTCTTTGAGTCCAAAATCAAGCCAAAATGCCATGTGGTGATCACTTGGAATCGCACTTTTGAAATCGTCAACACATCCTTCTATGCTCAAGGATTATTTACCCACAAGAATAGATAAATTTCGAGCTCAAAAGATATTAACATTAACCCAAAATTGATCTAGGATTTGGGTATAAATTAGGGAATTAAACCATGAATTAAATAGAAACATACCAAGATTTTAATGAGAAAATGAGTAACCTGATCACAAACAGCCCACAATCTCCTAATAATTAGTCTTTTGCATTCCATACTCTCTAGGGTTTTTGGCTTGTCAGACTTATGGAAAATGGAGAGAAAATTCAGTAAGGAGAGAATTAAATATCCTCCCAAGTGCTGCTTAAGCAGTCACTTGATCGCTTAAGGTGTGTCACATTAACAGTACCCGACAAGTCTGGCCCTTTCGATTTAGCGGATAGGCTATCGCTTAAGCAGCATCTACTTAAGCAAATAGTCCACCACTTATATATCTTGGCTGGGCAACCCAAGGTCGCTAAAGTTAACAGCTGGCCGCTTAAGTAAACTTTGTCCACTAAAGCGGATGCACCAGTTGAGTGATGCATTAGCTGAAACATGGACAGTTTTCAAGTTTCCACTAACCCAGTGGGATTCATTCAAAATCTCATGAATGCTAGAAACTATGCTACCTTATCAAATTTGACATTCTAAACTTAATGGAAATAAATTTCCATATAGGGTGGGTTTGATGAAAAGTAGGCCCTACACCCAAGGGTTATTTTTATCAAAATCCAACCAATAGCTCAAAATAAGTCCAAAATTCTAGGGACACGAATCAAGGTCCTTCTAGCCTAAAATCAATGTTTTATTGCAGATTGAATTGTCAGAATTGACATACAAGGTTGTTAAACTAAAGTTTATGTCCAATAGCTAATCTTTAGCAGTGAAGACTTCAAAATAAAAAATTGTCTCTAAAAACCAAACAAACTGCTCGGCAACTAAAATTTTAGCTCCATCAAGTCACAAATGACTTGGGAAGCTATATGAAAGCTATAAATAACAAAAATGTATGAAAATAAAAAAATGACCAGAAGGGTCATTATACTTTCTTAGGACATTTTGGCAACCTCTTTAGTTCTCGTTAGTACGAGTTACTCCTACTCCATGTTTATGTAATTAGTCATGGTGACTGAAAATAAGGAAAGACTTTAGGTCAGTATACTACCTAGAGTCATACCACACCTAGAGTTTCTATATTATGATCGTACTAGTTGAAAATTTGATTCATGTCAAATGATTCTTTCATTTTGGAGTCGAACTTCTCTTTTGACTTCAGCACTATTTCAGCCCTCTCTTTCTTCCACTCAGTTTCTTAGAATGGATAATCCTTGATCATGTGATCAATATTTTTACGCTTGAATCATCCTACTTTTAATCTTTCATTGGACCAGCTCCTGCTACTTGATCCATTTCTGTCATGATTTTCCCTTGTTTGAAAAACTTAAGGAAATTATTAGTAATAAAGGGTACTTGTTCTTCATCTAGTTCAGATTCCTCACTGTTAGAATCTTTTAGTCCCAATGGCCTTTCTTTAATGCTTTCATCCATCTTGAAGTTCTCCATTTTTATTTTATATGTCCTTAAACGCCCAACTAACTAATAAAGAGATATTGTGGTGATGTCTTTTGCTTCTCTTTTAGCAATTACCTTCACATCCCAAATGGATTTTTAAAGAATCCTCAAGACTTTGTCAACCTTCTCCTTAGCTATCAAAAATTTCACAGTGAAGACAGTTCATTAACCAAAGATGTGAGTCGAGTAATAATTTCTTGTAGTAACTTACCATCTTTCATCTTAAAGGCTTTATACTTAGTGAATAACATAGCAACTCTTAACTTTTACACTTGACTAGTACCTTCATGAGCATTAACCAATGAATCCCAGATTTGTTTGTATATAGTGAAACCAGATACCTTATTGTACTCATCAAGTCCCAAAGCATATATAAGAATGTTTTTTGCCTTGGCATTCTTTTTAAGAGCAATAAGTTCTTCTACAGTGAACCTACTTCTCAGCATTTTTATTTGTTCTCCTTCAATATTTTTCTTCATTGGTATCTTAGTTCTATTAGTGATTCTACCCTAGAATTCATAGTTTTCTTCCTGTATGAAATCTTCCTACCAATTTTCCACTAGATTAAGTGAGTCTCATTGAAAAGAGGGGACCTTGTAGTAGATTGTCCTTCATTGGGATCAATAGGTGGTGAAGTATTCATCCTTGACTTTTTCTTAAAGTTTTAATCTTAGAAAGATAACCTACTCTAATACAAATTGGTTCTCCATAAAACCTAGCAACTCAGATGAGATATAATACAGATTTGCCTATAAATGACATAAGTTGCCCAATATATTCCTTTTAAAGATAACTTGACCAGTAGGCAAAGAACATAATAGTTTTTATATGAAAAATATTTGAATCATAAAGATGTAAAAACTCATGGCCCACACCTCTATAAAATTTAATCTCAATTTCATTAATTAAGCATAATGAGGCTTTACAAAAGTAAGATAACAAGATGTGCAACTAAAGAAATTAACTCTAATTCCTAAATACACAAACCTCCCAATGTTTATCTCCCCCAACTTGAAGATAGAATCCTAAATGAGTTTATAACACACTGATTCTAAGAAAACAAGAAAGTTATAACTCAATCAATCTCCTAATACAATAAAACAAAATTTTATCAAGATAAAATTCCTTAACTAGAAATAGGTTCTAATCTGGTTCACTCATATTAGAATGTACTTCAAATTTCAAGCCAATCACTCACCAAAATCACACTATAAATATTGGATTATTTGTTGAAGGAAACACTAATTTATACACTCTTATCTTAGATTTGTATCTCAATTATAATTCCTCGTACGATTTAACACGTTGATTGTTTTGTGTTGTACTCAAAGGATGACTATGCATTTGCAACACGTGTTGATGTCTTTATGTTTATCTGAATTCAAGCAATGCTACTCCTTATTTTATTGGACTTTTGCACATTTGACTTTGACTACCAACAATCCTTATGAATTTGGACTTCTCTTAATATTGTTTTTCATGAACCTGATATGTCCGTCCGTTTCATGGCTAGGCTGTCGGTCTTCAAAACTTTAGAGAACCCAACACAAATACACTCTATATAAAAATGCTTTAAAATAATATTGCTACTTAAACTCCAAACACAAGAAAATAAATAAGAAATTTATCTATTTTTCTTTAATTTATTTTCTGCCCTTTTCTATTTTAGAGTTGTTTGGCCAAGCGAGCACTTTTTTGGAGAATTGAGATGCTTGACCAACCATGGAAAGTGCTTTTAAATAGAAGCAAATGTAGTTTTTCTGGGGTTGGGAATAAACTAAAAATTCTTCTTCTTAGAAACAGCAGAAGTAGAGCTAGAAACAAAATATTATTTTTTCTAGATAAAAATATCACTACCATTTATACCTATTTATCAGTATATCTCTAGCTAATTAATTTGCATATCTCGTACGTTTTGTCAAGTTGCATTTAAGGACTTAATTCTTCCTTTTTATACAATATAATTTTCTTTATTATTATTATTATTTTATATATATATATATATTATTCTATTGTGTAAGCACTGAAAATGCTAGTGGACCCAAAAATAAAAGGTAACAAATAACAAATTTATCGATTCTATACATTACACTATGTACCAAAGGCTTCATTTTTTTTAAAACTTATTTTTCTTGATATTTGATTAGTATATGTAAATCATCATATTAATATTATATTAATATTCAATATTTTATTTGATATATCTATGAATTATATTGATTGAAATTTGTAATATATACTTTTTAATTAAACAAAAACAAAAATTTAATTGCAGTTTTCATAATAGATATTTAAAATAATTTTTCTCTATGAAATAATCTAAATAATAAAAGTGCACTGATATTTGTCTTTTTTTATAATTTGGCTTTCAAAAGTACTTTATAAAAAGATTAATCAAACAGAATTTGTTTATCAAAAATACTTTTTAAATGAAATAGTAAAATAAAACTATTCTTATTTTTTAAAAAGCAATTCTCTAAAGAACTATTTTACAAAAATGCTTCGCAAAATAAGCAGTTTCTAACTGCTAAGTCCAAATAGACCCTTTGTAATGACCCTTTAGGTTATTTTTCATATTTTCACTATTAGAAACTTTTCAAAGCTACCCTAAGGCATTTATGACTTGCTGGAGCTAACAATTTAGTTATCGAGCAATTCGTTTGATTTTTAGAGTCAATTCTATATTTTGAAGTCTTACCTAGCTCTAAATGGTCACCAGATGAAAACATAATTAAAACAATTTTTATTCAAATTATGATTGTACCATTAGCTCCAGAATATCAATTTTAGGCTAGGTGGACCTTTGGTTCGGGTCCTAAGGTACCCGAGCTCATTTCGGCCTATTAGTCTGAAAGTTAAGAAAATAAAATATAAGTGTGGGACCTATATTTTGTTGAAATGACCTCAGATGGAAAATTTTATTAGTCCATTAAGTCTGGAATAACAAATTTGTTATGGTTACATAGTTCATTTACGTATACGGGATTCAGGATGAATTTTGAGGTCTTGGTGGGGACTTAGAAATTTCCAAGTCCATTGCTGCTGGTGCATCACTATCGTGGGCCAAGGCTCGCGATCTCGATATCTATGACAGGATAATACCACGATCGTTGTATACATTCCACGATCGTGACTAATATAGTAGGCTTAAGATGTCATGATCGCAAACCTTAGGTTGCCATATGACTCCCAAGAACCTAGAAAGGGTATAAATTGACCCTTTTTATCCAATTTTGCTCATTTTTCATTCATTATTTGAGATGAAGAAAAAAACCCTAAAGAATGGATATCTTAAAATTGAGACTCTTAGGTGACTTGGGAGATTGTGTAACATTTATTTTGTGATTATCTTTTGATTTGAGGTAAGAATTCACCTTTTTTTGGTGGATTTTGTTGATTTCTTACTCAAAACCCCAAAACCTTGAGGGATTGATTTTATCCCTAATTTATCATGTATTTTACCTATTTTTTAGGGTGATGATTCCTTGATAATGTACGAATGTTGAATTAATTTTAAAATGCCATTTTATGAGTGGGATCCACATAGGGTTTTTGTGTGGATTTTGGACCCAAAGCACAATGGTGCAATATGGGTTTGATTATTCTCGTATTAATAAGTAGAATATGTTTATGATATCTTGGCATCTTTAGGAGGATTCTCGAAAGGGAAAAGCAGTGGTTTTGCAAATCGTTGAGCTTTATTTGGTGTTGAGGTAGGCTAGGTTTATCCCTTGTTAGATTAAGCTACTTCATAGTTTTCTTATAATATTGTGATAGATTTGGGATGGGTTTTAAGTGTTGGGTTGATAAAATTCAAGACTTAGTTTAGTCGAACTGTTCAGGCCCTTTCAAAACTGTAGAGTTGAAATACTTAGCTTGTTTCCTTATGCTTTAGTTGATTTGGACTTCATTCCCCATGTTTAGCATGATAATTCCTTAAATTACTCAAATTAGGTACAAATGCTTTAGTCGCTCATGCTTAGGGTAAGATTGGCCTTAGTTTCTTACTCTAATGAAGGTTGCCTTTGTTTTCATTAGACTTAGTTAATGTGTTTTGGAAGGATCTCTACCTTAAGACTAATTGTGGCTTGTTTAACATCTAAAAGTATATTTAGATACCTTAAGACTATTTTAGGTAGAATATTCCTAAAATGAAACTCGAGGATTAGAAGTAGACTCTTAACCCGCTTTTGGCTAGGACAATGTAAGTTTTTGTAAACTATTTATGCTTATTAGACACTTGAAAATGTGTATAGAGGCAATATTGAGAAATCTTGATACTTGATGGTTATGTTGGTTAATAGGATGATTGACGCCTATTTATTATGTTATAATTTATGCTATTGATGATACTCCTTATGATGTTTATATATATATATATATATATATATATATATATATATATATATATATATATATATATATATATATTTGGTTAGAGTCCAAAAGATGATTATGTTGTTAACTATATATATAACTGGTTTGAGTTGTAAGATGATTAGGGAACTATTGATTAGTTACCAATTCAAGTTTGGCTATTGATTTTATTTATTAGTTCGAGTCCGAATATACATATTATGCTATGATGAATACTTTTTATGATTAATGATATCGGGGTATGAGATTAAGAATATCAATTCAGCTAAGTCAGAAAATAAGAAAATAATTATAATGTGGCATGAAATAAATGGACTCTAGTGATAAAATGACTAGTTGACAATTAATGCTTAGTTGATAAATGATGACTAGTGAGTATATGATGGATAGTTGATAATTGAATTAGTAATAAAATATGGATAGTTGATTAATGATGACTAGTGTATCATGATAATAAGGTTTCTATGTGTGGTAAAACTGTGAAATGATGGATACAATGAAGGTTAGTTATAATGTTAGATGATTGAATTATTCTATCTTGATTGTACTCTTCGTCCATATGGGGGTCTGTAATGAGTTATTTACTTTTCGCACTAATTGGTTTATGGGAGCAAATTTTGTTATTATGACTGTATGTGTTGATGGTTTATGTTATATTATTATCCTAATTTATTTACTTATCTATGCATATCGATGTTGAAGCTATTTTAGGTTTGTCTATAGCTTGACTTGGTTATGTTATCTAATATTTTATCATACTTATATCATAATTTAGCTCAGTGGACCGATGTTGCCTACTGAGTACCCATTATTTTGGTACTCATACTATACTTCTGTACTTTTTTGGTGCAGATCCAAGTACTAGCTATCGTCATTAATCATTGATCGTGTTGTGGTTATTTTCCAGAGATAGGATGAGCTCTTAGAGTTAGAGTCACCTTTTTTCTTTTATCTTTAGATGTTCAGTCTTTCATTATCGAGACAGATATTGTTGACTATTCTAGGTCTTTGATTTGTATTATTGCTAGATGCTCTTGTACTGGATCTACCAGATCATGGGATGGTATCTTGTATTGGTTGTTTTATCGATTTAGTACTTTTTGCTTATTTATAATTGTGTTGTTGAGTTTTTCTATGACTGGGCATTTTTCACCAAGTTAACCCATTACGTGTAGCTTTGGGTTATGGTTTGGCTTACCTACTGGCAAGATAGAGTAGGTGCAATCATAACATATAAATTAGGTCATGACAAATTAGTATCAAAGCTTAGGTTACAACAGTACTGTCGGTATAAGAACAAGTGTGTAGTAGAGTCCTACAAATCAGAACAATGACATCCGTTTCTTATCTTTGGGAGGCTATGGGACATTCTTAGGAGTTCATCACTTCTTTCACTCACATCATTCTAAGAGTCGAAGTTGGTTTATATAATATTTTTTTGATTTCACTTTTTTACAGATGGCCAAGACACGTGCTACCGCTACACATGATGAGGGTCCCGAGACCAATCCTAGGGATCCTACTCCTATTCATGGTTGACCCAGAGGTCGTGGATAGCCGCATGATATGTCCCCAACTGGGGGCCAAGATAGGCCGCCTTTCCCAGGTTCTATTCCCACTCTTGAACTAGAAATTTTTTGACCTAGCTAGCGGTGGGCTAGGGACTATCCCAGGATCCACCAGGGTTTATTTATTCCTCCATTCGTAGAGATAGGTTGGTTTATCTATAGGTTTTAGTTGGTGGTGCACCATATAATGGTGCATAGTCTACATATTAGAGAGGTACTGAAGAGGGGTAGCAGCCTGTAGATACAACTGCTAGAGTTAAGGTTCCTCCTACACCGGCAGTTGCTCAGCCAGTAGTTGCTTAACCAATGGTTGCCCAGCCTACTATGTCTTCTGAGGAGCAGAAGATTTTCATTAAATTCTTGAGATTAGCTTCGCCTAGGTATTCTGGTGCACTGGGCGAGGATACATATAAGTTTCTATTGCTTGTGAGGATAGGCTCCATAATTTAGGCCTTGTTGAGACTCGTGCGGTGGATTACAACATATTTTAGTTAGACTCAAATACTCATCATTGATGGAGAGGTTAAATGAATTTTAGACTAGCAGGATCTTCTTCCTTGACATGGGCTTAATTCTCTGAGATGTTCTCAGTGAAGTACATGCCTTATAGCCTTAGAGATTATTTAAAGGGTCAATTCTCTAGATTGGAGTAAGGATCCATGATATTTTTTGAGTGTAAGGATTATTTTTACGAGTTAGCTAGACATGCTACCCTATTATGGATACTAAGTATGAGAAAGTGTGTTTCTTTATCAGAGGGTTGAGACTTACCCTTCATATGTCTACTAAGAGTTTGGTTGTTACAGTTTAGTCTTTTGCTGAGGTTTCTGGTCATGCTCAGCTTATGCAGGAGATGCATCTTGAAGCCTATGGGGGGAGCGATAAGAGGCCTAGACATTCAGGTAGTTTTAGTGGGAGTTGTAATATTTCCCTATTTAAGGATAGTAGTTTTAAGGTAGATATCCTCTGCGTCTATTTTATCAGTCTTAGAATCAGCCTAGTCGACCTATTCAGGAAGCTCTTCAGATTACTAATGGAGGTCAGTCTAGTGTTAATAATTACCTTACTAAGGGCAGTGGTTAGTCTTTGAGAGGTTCATAATCTAGTTATTCTAGATATGGAAGTTATTCTAAGTTAATTGAATCTATTAGTTTTGGTTTAACTTAGGTGTCGTGTTATAATTGTGGAGCCTATGGTCACTATTCACGAGATTGACCTAGTCGTAGGGCAATTATTGCTTCAGTTTAGAGTGTTTCCCCTATTAGAGCAATTCATCCCTCAGTTTGAGGTGGTTCTCATAGTTGCAGGGATGGTTTCCCAGGTACTCGAGAAGGTTATCAGGCAGCCAGGATAAGACGTTGGTCAGGTGTCCATCCAGGTAGTGGGCATGTCAGTTGTATGCAATACCTACTAAGCTTGAGGCTGAGACTTTGAATGTTATTATTATAGTACAATTTTGGTACCAGTCGGTCTTTACTTTATTTGACCTGGGATCCACTTATTCTTATATGTCTACTTATTATGCAGCATGGTTGGAGTAATCTTAGGATTTATTATCTATTCCATTATGTGTATCTACTCCCGTGGGTAATTCTTTAGTAGTTGATCGATTTTTCAGATCATGTGTTTGTTAGCCCCATAAGTCCATAATTTTAATAATGAAAAACTAACAAGTGTATCTTTGCAGAATATTAAAGATTACTAATATTGGAAGGATAAAGAAAGCCAGCTCTAGGAATGAAAAGACATCAGGAATTGAAGGACATTAATTCACGATCCACGACATCTAAGTAAATCAATGACAAGCTCTAGGAATGAAAAGACATCAAGTCACTATCCACGATATCTAAGTAAATCGATCATAATGAGAACAAATGGAAGGAAAATATCAGCCCCAAAATTTATGGAAAATCAGATCAATCAAGATCCAATAAAAGAATAAAAAGGTCACAAACACCTTTAGAAATTCATCAATCTCTACGAAGACTAACAGAAAAAAATAGATCATGGACATATGTGTTATGGATATGAGGAATATCTGTATATGGACATATCATATGGCTATATTCCTCAATCAAGAAATTAAATCAAATCCTTAATTGAGAAGATATCTCTTGGGTTTTCTTATAAAGAGTAGTAACCGAAGACTATAAAAGAGGAAGACTGAAGATGGACATGGGTCATGCAACTTCAAAGAAGAATATCAAAGTGTCTCAATCTTAGTCCCACAAGGCTTTATAATTTTTAGTTTACAATTGTTATATAAGGAGAAGGATTGGGCCAAACTTTGTAATATCAACTGAAGCTATGTCACAAGATCTGAAGAACAAAATAAGTCTTCAGAACTTGTTTCTCACTATTGTACTCGAGTCCGACATTGAACGATCTAAGGAAACTTTGAAACCCAAGGTATTGGAAGTAGGCACCACATTGGTGTTCCAAAAGAAGATAAATCTTGGTGTCTTTACTTTATTTTTAATTACTTATTTACTTAATTATTTTAAATCTAGTATGTCTTGTGAAGTATGTTGATTTGCAGTCGAGTCGACTATGAAGAGTTAGTACTCGACTCATAAAAAAATTTAATTTACCCCCTCTCCCCTTGAATTTTAGTGTCAGAGATATTCATACATATGTTGATCTTATTATTTTGGATATGGTGGATTTTGATATAATTCTGGGCATTGATAGGTTATCCCACTATCATGCAATCATGGATTATTTTGCTAAGATCGTTACCTTAACCATGCCCGGCGTACCCCTAGTCATGTGGAAAAAAGTAGGTAGCCCCAATCCAATGGGTATTATTTCTTATATTTATGATAGAAGGCTTATTTTAAGGGGTTGCGAGTCTTATATTGCTTATATTTGTGATACTAGTGTAGAAAGTCTATTTCTTGACTCTATTCCTGTAGTTTGTGAGTTTTCTAATATGTTCCCTACCGACCTGCCAGGTATTCCCCCTATTCATGAGATTGAGTTTGCTATTGACCTCAAGTTTGGCACCCAACCAATTTCTATGACACCTTACCATATGGCTCATACGGAGCTTAAGGAGCTAAATTCTCATCTTCAGGATCTTCTTAGTAAGGGTTTTATTAGACTGAGTATGTCTCCTTGGGGAGCTCCTGTATTATTTATGAAGAAAAAAGATAGCTCTATGCGTATGTGCATTGATTACAGGTAGCTTAATAAGGTGACAGTGAAGAACCATTATCCTATGCCTCGCATTGATAATTTATTCGACCAGCTTTAGGGAGAGATAGTCTTTTCTAAGATTGATTTGAGATCTAGTTACTATTAATTGAAGATTCAGGCCGAGGATATCCTAAAGAAAGCTTTTAGGACCCGTTATGGTCATTATGAGTTCCTTGTGATGTCTTTTGGGTTAACTAATGCCCCAACTATATTTATGGATTTGATGAATCGAGTATTTAGGCTTTATTTAGATTCCTTCATGATTATGTTCATTGAAGACATCCTTGTGTATTCAAGGAGTAAAGAGAAGCATGCGCAGCATTTGAGGATCATGCTTTGGACTTTGAGAGATCGTGTTCTTTTTTGTCAAGTTCTCTAAGTGTGAGTTTTAGCTTGAGTCAGTGACATTCCTTGTATATATGGTGTCTAAGTATGGCATTATGGTAGACCTAGCTAAGATTGAGGTGATTCATGATTGGGAAAAACCTATATCTCCGACTGAGGTTCATAGCTTTATTGGTTTGGCCAGTTATTATAGAAAATTTATTGAGGGTTTTGCTACTATTTTAGTGCCTATGACCAGATTGACTCAGAAAGAGGTTCCTTTTCGATGGTCCAATAAGTGTGAGTCGAGCTTTGGGAAGCTTAAGGAATTCCTTACTTTAACTTCTATTTTAGCTCTTTTTATTGAGGGTGAGGGATTCACCATATTTTGTGATGTTTCTGGTGTCAATTTGGGTTATGTACTGATGCAATAAGATGATGTTATTGCTTATTCTTTTAGAAAGCTTAAGATGTACGAGCACAACTACCTCACTCATGATTTGGAATTATCGGTGGTAATTTTTATGCTTAATATTTTGTGGCAGTATCTCTATGGTGTGCATTATGAGATTTTCACCAATCATCATAGTCTTTAGTATTTTATTACCCACAAGGAGCTTAATACTAGACAGTATAGATAAATAGAGTTGCTTAAGGATTATTATATTTCCATCTAGTATCATGCGGGAAAGGCAAATATGGTAGCAGATTTCTTGAGTCGGAAGGCAGTGAGTATGGGTAGCTTGGCTTGTATTTTGGTTTCTCATAGGTCATTGAAATAGTACATCCAGTTATTAGCCAACGTAATATTTTACCTTGATATTTCAGACTCTAGAAGGATTCTTGCTTGTGTTGAGGTGAGGTCTCGATTTTTTGAGCAAATTTAGGACCGTTAGTTTGAGGATAGTAAGCTTCGCTTCCTTTGTGACCAGGTATTGAATGGTGAGTCTGAGAATAAACATAGATTTAGAGGGTGTTTTAAGATTGATAGTTGCATTTATGTTTTAAGGATAGATGACTTGACACTGTTGATTTTGCATGAGGCTCACAGCTTTAGATATTCCATTCATCCCGGCACAACTAAGATGTATAAATATTTGAGCCAATAATATTGGTAGAGAGGTATGAAGAGAAATATGGCAGATTTTGTAGCTCGTTGTCTTTGTTGTCAGCTAGTAAAGGACGAGCATCAGTGACCTGATAGATTGATTCAGAGATTGCCTATTCCCGAGTAGAAATAAGAGTGGATTACCATGAATTTTGTTAGTGGTTTGCCTTATACTTCTTGTGGTTTTGATGGTATTTGTGTTATCATGGATAGATTCACCAAGTCAACACACTTCATTCCTATTTAGATATCGATTAGCCCATATTTATATGCAGGAGATAGTTCGTTTTGCATAGTGTGTCTATTTCTATTATTTCAGACCGTGGTTTCGTGTTCACTTTAAGATATTGGAGAGCATTCCAAGAGTAGTTGGGTACTCAGATGGATATTAGTACAGCCTTTTATCCACAGACAGATGGTCAGTCAGAGCAGACCATTCAGGTTCTTAAGGACATGCTCCATCCCTATGTTATGGATCTTGGAGGCCAGTGGGAGCAACACTTGACCTTGGCAGAGTTTTCTAATAACAACAATTATCATTCAAGTAATGAGATAGTGCCATTTGAGGCTTTATATAGTAGGAGATATCATTCTCTAATTCAAAGGTTTGAGACTTTTGAGGTTAGGCCCCGTGGTACTGATTCGTTTCAGGAGTCATTGGATAGAGTCAGGGTGATTTAAGATAGGTTGAGAGTGGCTCAGAGTAGGCAGAAGGCATATGCAGACCGTAGGCTCTGTGCCTTGAGATTTGGAGTCGGTGATTGAGTTTTCCTTTAACTATTGCCCATGAAGGGTGTGATGAGGTTCGGGAGAAAGGACACGCTTACCCCTAGATATATTGGACCTTTTAAGATTCTTTGCACAGTTGGTGAGGTGGCTTATAAATTAGATTTACTTTGAGATTTTGTTGTTGTCTATCCAGTCTTCCATGTTTCTATATTGCGGCGATATATTCCTGATCCGTCTTATGTACTTAGATAGGACTCAATCCAGTTGGATGAGTGATTGACCTTCTTAGAGGAGCCGATGCTTATTTTGGCTAGTGATGCTAGACGATTAATCACTAGGAAGATTCCTGTAGCTAAGGTTTAGTGGATGCACTACCTAGTGGAGGAGGCCACTTGGGAGATCAGGAGCAAAATGTAGACGCAGTATCCTCACCTGTTTGAGAATTCAGGTATATCCTAATCCTTAATTTTTATGGATGAAAATTCTTTTAGTAGTGGATATTATAATGACCCTTTAGGTCACTTTCCATATTTCTGCTTATTTTCATCTTTAAAGCATTTTCATAGTTTTCCCAAGTCATTTATGACTTACTGGAGCTGAAGTTAAATCATTGGGCAGTTCGTTTTGCTTTTATAGCCAATTTCCTATTTTGAAATCTTCGTTGGTTCCAAATGCCCACTGGAAAAAACTTTAGTAAAATAATCTCGTATGTAAATTCTGACTACGCCAGCAGCTCCAAAATTTTAATTTAAGGTTAGGTAGGCCTTTGGTTCAAGTCCTGAGGCATCCGAGCTTATTTTGACCTATTGGTCAAAAGGTTAAGAAAATGAAATATGAGTATGGGACCCATATTTGGTCAAAACAATCTAGGTTGGAAAATTCAATTGCTCCATTAAGCCTTAAACGTCAAATTTGGTATGGTTACATAGTTTGTTTGTGTATAAGGGATTCCGGATGAATCTCAGGGGCTTGGTAGTGACTTGGAAATTTCCAATTCCATTGATGTCAGCTAGTGCATTGCTATCGCGAGCTAAGGGTCGCGATTGAGATAGATGTGATGGGATAGTACCACATTCATTGTATGTTGGTCACAATCGTGACTGGCACTAATAGGCTCAAGATGTCGCGATTGCAAGCCTCGGGGTCACAATAGCGACTCCCAAGAACTTGGAAAGGTTATAAATTGACCCTTTTTGCCAGATTTTGCTCATTTTTCATCCATTACTTAAGATTAAAAAAACTTTAAAGAGTAAGATATCTTAAAATTGAGACCTGTGGGTGACTTGAGAGCTTGTTTAACACTTATTTTCATGATTATCTTCCAATTTGAGGTAAGAATTCACCCTTTTCTTGGTGGATTTTATTGATTTCTTGCTCAAAACCTCGAGGGCTTGATTTTAGCCCCAATTTTGCTTGGATTTCACTCATTTTTAGGGTAATGATTCCTTGAGCATGTAAAAATGTTGGGTTGATTTTAGAAATGCAATTTTCGTAAGTGGGACCCACATGGGGTATTATATAATTTTTGAACCCAAAACACAATGGTGCAATATAGGTAGCATTACTCTCATATTAATGAGTAGAATGTGTTTATGATAGCTTGACATCTTGAGGAGGCTTCTCGGAAGGGAAAAGTGGTGGTTTAGAAAATCATTGAGCTTTCTTTGGCGTCGAGGTAGGCTAGGTTTATCCCTTGTTAGATTGAGCTATTTCATAGTATTTTTATGATATTGTGTTAGATTTGGAATGGGTTTTTGGTATTAGATTGTTGAAATGTAGGACTTGGGTTAGTCAGACCATTTAGGTCATTTCGAAACCATAGAGTTGAAACACTTAGCTTGTTTCCTTATGCCTAGCTGAATTGGACTTCATTCCTCATATTTAGCATGAGAATGCCTTAGATTACTCGAATTAGGTAAAAATACTTTAGTCGCTCATGCTTAGGGTAAGATTGGCCTTAGTTTCTTACACTAATGAAGGTTGTCTTAGTTTTCATTGGATTTAGTTAATGTGTTTGGGAAGGATATCTATCTTAGGACTAATTCTGACTTGTTTAACATCTAAAAATGAATTTAGATACCTTAAGCCTAGTTCGGATATAATGTGCTTAAAATAGAACTCGGGGATTAGAAGTGGACTCTTAACCCACTTTAGGCTTTGACACATGTTAGTTTTTTTAAACATTTTATGCCTATTAGACTCTTGTAAATGTGTATTGAGGCAATATTAAGAAATCTTGATAATTGATGGTTATGTTCGTTAATGTGATGATTAATGCCTATTAATTATGCTATTATTTATTCTATTGATGAAATTCCTTATGATGTTTGTATATATATATATATAGAATTCAAGTTCGAAAGATAATTATGTTTTTAATTATATATATACCCAATTTGAGTTCGGAGGATGATTATGGCACTATTGATTATTTGCCGATTCAAATCTAGCCATTAATTATATTTATTGGCTCGAGTCAGATACGCATATTATGCTATGATGACATACTTTTTATGATTATCGATATTGGGGTGTGAGATTGAGAGTATCATTTTTGGCTAAGTCGAAAAATAAGAAAATGGTTATAATGTGGCCTGACATAAATGGACTCTAGAGGTAAAATGATTAGTTTACAAATGGTACTTAGATGATAAATGGTGACTAGTGGATATATGATGACTAGTTGATAATTGAATTAGTAACAAGAGATGGATAGTTGATTAACAGTGACTAGTGTATAATAATGATAAGGTTGCTATATGACGGTAAAATTGTGAAATGATGAACGAATGATGATGAAAGTTAGTTATAACATTGGATTATTGAATTATTCTATCTTGATTGTACTCTCCAGGCATGTGGGGTCTGTGATGAGTTATTTACTTTTTGCACTAATTGTCGTATGGGAGCAAATTTTGTAGTTATGACTGTATGTGTTGATGCTTTATGTTATGTTATTATCCTGATTTATTTACTTATCTATGCACAACGATGTTGGAGCTATTTCAGGATTATCTATACCTTGAATTGGTTATGTTATCTAGAATTTTATCATACTTATATCATGATTTAGCTCATTGGCCGATTATGCCTACTGAGTACCGATTTTTTTAGTATGCATACTACTTTTCTGTACCTTTTAATGTAGATCCTAGTACTTGTTATAGTCATTGATCATTTCGTGTTGATTTTTCTGGAGACAGGGTGAGTTCTTAAAGTCAAAGTCACCTATTTCCTTTTATATTTGATATTTCAGACTTTAGTTATCGAGACAGATGTTGTTGAGTATTCTAAGTCTTTGAGTTGTATTATTATTAGATGCTCTTGTATTGGCTCTACCAGGTCATGGGATGGTATCTTGTATTGACTGCTTTATCCATCTAGAACTATTTTCTTATTTATAATTGTGTTGTTGAGTTCGCCTATGATTGGTCATTTCCCACCAAGTTAATCCATTGTGTTAACCTCTGGGTTACGGTTTGGATTACCTACTGGCGGGATAGAGTAGGTGTCATCATGGCTCATAAATTGGGTCGTAACACCCTTAGCTTAGGAAATTACATGATATGAACCGTTCTATTAAGAATAGGGACTAGACCAGACCAGCTCATAGACAGGTAATAATAACCGGACTGGCCCAGTTGACAAAAAAAATCTACTTTGAAGCTGAAGTTTGGAAATTGAACAATTCCTTCTGTCATGTATCCTCAATTAATGCAACCTCAAATGCTATGTTTCAATTCTTGATTCTAGTATTAAGAAAAAGGTTACGCCTAGAGTTTCTGTATTACGGGTCAATCCTACTCTACTAACGCTAATAGGCAGCATAGGGGAAGAAGCGCTACACCTAGGAATCAACAACACAAAAACTTTGTTCTAAGTCAACCTTTCCCTTAGCAGGCTTAGTGTCCCTTAAAGTTGTGGGTCTTGAATTTTTATCCCATAAATGTTTGGTCTTAACTTTTTGTATCCTTAAGTGTGCAATCTTGAATATTTGTCCCCACTAAATAGTTTTTAACATTTATCTATCAATCAAAATTTTTGGTCAATTGTGCAAGATGATTGTGTTGAATATCGCTCTGTAGGAAACATATCTAAGTTATAACTTTTGCCTATATAAGGTAGAACTTACGGTTAATCATATAGATTCATTGTCTAAAAATATCATAAACCTCTGTCTTAGAGGTGAGAATTAAAACATTTACCTCTTTAATTATATAGATTCATTGTCTAAAAATATCATAAACTTCTGTATTATAGGCGAAAATTAAAACATTTACCTCTTAGATAAAATTCATTTAATGAGATCAAAAAATTAAGATCACCCTGTGGGCAATGAAATTTTATTAAATTTAAATACATACGAAATTCGAATTATATTAAATTCAAAATATATTAATCTCAAATAAATATTGTGGAGTTAATATAATCGAATTAATTATTTAAGACCAAACATGTATGGATTTAAATAAAGTCCAATCTTTATTGGGCTAGTCCATTAATTTGGGCTACAAATAATGAGCCCACTTTGTTAAGCCCAAGATATTTTCATATTCTAGAGGCCCAAATAAGCATCACATGTGGAATAACATGGCATGCCAAGTCAAGGAAAAGAGCCAATAGGACCATGCCACATGTCAAAATAATGCAGTAGGACCAATTAAATGAAAGTCCATAAAAGTGCCATGTCACTCAAATCTTATTGGTCAAGGGAAGTCCATCTTCATCATGACTCTTCTCTTTCCACAACTATAAATAGGGGTCTCATAATTCAGAAAAAGATACCCCAAAACTCTAACAAAAACCAAGAGAAAGTTTGTAGATCAAACGTTGCAATTTCTCTAAAAAGCTCAAGCATTCAAATCAAGTTCATCAAAATTCAAGATCAAGACCGCAATATTCAAGAACAAGCTCAAAAGCCCTTGAATTCAAGCACAAATCAAGATCAAGTCCATTAAATCAACAAATCAAGTTCAAATTCAAGATCAAACTTTAAGCCCTTGAATTTATATTTGAAAAGGCGAATCAGAGGATTCATAGAGATTGTAACACTCACATATTAAAATTAATAAATTGATTGTTGCAGTATTTTTCTTGTCTCGATTATTATTTTGATCTCAAAATTTTATTTTCCAACAAATTTTGGCATGCCCAGTGGGATAATATCTACCTCTCATCTCAAATTTTCATACTTCAAAGTTTAAGAACAACGAAATAACTTCCAAGAAGGTCAACTCTCAATCAATTGCTTCCAAAGCTACTGATTCAAAGTTTTCTGATGAAATAGAAAGAATCCTTGGTGTTACTTTCGAAAGCTTAGGAGCTGTCACAAGGTGCAAGGCAGGCTTGTTAGGACAATAAACACATCCAGTGTCATCCGCGCCAACTCCAGTTTTAGGATCTTCAACTCCAAAAAGAATTAATTCCAATGCAAGTGCTTTGGAAGGAGAAAGTAGTGTGGCAAAATCACTCAAGAAGACTCTAGCTCTACTTGAGCATTCCCGTTCCAAATACTCTGGCGCAAAGAGCGATGGTAGTTCAACAAATGCGTCATCTCCACTTACACCACATAAGCTGAGCATTTCAAAGATCAACTTATGTGATAATCCATGTTACTCTACAACGTCTCCAGCGATGCAAGTGATGGTGACTGATGCCTCATCTATGGAGGAGCAGCTTGCAAATCTAGCAAAGGCAATTAAGGGCCTAACCAAATATGTTCAAAATTAAGATTCTTGGATTGATAAGATAGTGGATGGGATTAAAGGCCTAATAGATGGAGAGTCTAGTTATGCACCTAAAAAATATCTAGAGGATCATGATATAGAACATCCCGTGAAACAAACACCACCAACTAAAAAGGTGTAAGTTTCTTCTGAGGGAATGATCCCAATTGAGCAATTGAAGGAATTTATTGAAGGGGCCCTCAAAAACAAGTATGATGGTGTCACCAAGTCCTCCCTTGCATATGCCAAGCCCTACACTACGAGAATAGATAGCCTCAAATTCCTGTCGGCTATCAACCCCACAAATTTGAACAATTTGAGGGCAAAGGGAACCTAAAACAGCATGTTGCCCACTTTGTTGAAATATACAATAATGCTGGAACTTATGGTGACTATCTTGTCAAATAGTTTGTTCATTCTTTAAAAGAAATACCTTTGATTGGTACACAGACCTTGAGCCTAATTCCATTAATAGTTGGGAGCAATTGGAGCACGAGTTCCTAAATCACTTTTATAGCACAAGGCGTACAGTAGCATGGTAGAGCTCACAAATACTCAGCAAAGAAAGGATGAACAGTCATTGACTTTATTAATCTATGGAGAAATGCTATCCTAAACTGCAAAGATAGGCTCAGTGAGTCTTCTGCAATAGAGATATGCATTCGAGGAATAGATTGGGAGCTTCTCTACATCTTGTAAGGCATTAAGCCTAAATCCTTTGAAGATTTAGCTACCCATTCTCACGATATAGAGTTGAGCATGTCTTCTGCTAGAAATAGGAGAAGTGTCTATCCATGACCAGTGAAGGGGAAAGGATAAATAGGAACCCAAAAGATGGGGCAAGTTTGTCCAATAAAATGACAATAAGGAAATCTATGAATATTGGTGTGTCTCCTATGAAGGTCACCATGAAGGCGAGCATGAAGCAAAGTATGAAGATGACTTTTAGAGCACGTCCAAATCAGAAAACTTTAAAGGAGATGCAAGAAAAGGAATATCCCTTCCTTGATTCTGATGTTGCCAATGATCTCATCGAGCATAAGCTCATTAAACTCCCAGAGACGAAGTGGCCCAACGAATATGGAAGGACCAATGACCCTAATTATTACAAATATCATACGTTTGTGAGTCACCCTCTGGAAAAATGCTTTTTCTTTAAATGCAAAGCATGCAACTAGAAAATGAGAAGAAGATCTTCTTTGATGATGAAACGACCAGTTCTCATCAAGTCTCTATTATTTTTGGTTTGCTCGATCCAATCCAAATATGTGATGAAGAACATAATGTGAAACTATTAGAGCCTGAAAGGTCTTCTGTTGATGAAGGCCATGACAAAGGTTGGACTCTGGTGACCAGGCACAAATGCAGAAAGACGAGTCTATGAAAGGAGCCATCTAAGCATCCAACTAGAAGGAGGATGGTAAAGAAACCAAAGAAACAAAACTTGGTTGAACTTCCAAAAAAGACGAGGGTAATGGAGCTTCACCACTAAAAACCATGATGTTTGGTAACATTGGAAGAATTCTTACCAAGTAGGTTTCTTGCAAAGACTGCTCAAGTCAACCTTAAGGTATCTTGTTTTGATACTGCCAAAGAAGGGTCAAGGGGTGAAAACCCACCCGTGGAGGTTCCTCGATCTTCTAGAAAGCCTAAAGAGGAAGTTAGCCAAGAGGTGCATGTATGTGATACAAAAATCATATTTACAAATAGCAATCTTCTCTTGGAAGAAACCTACACAATCGTCCCTTATATATGGTAAGTTAAGTTCTAGGAAAAAAGATAAATAGAATCTTGATGGATGAGGGATCCTGAGTTAATATTTTGCCTATCCGTACAATGAAAGAACTTGGCATCGCTACCGATGAACTGGCCGAAAGCCATATAATAATCCAAGGCTTCAACTAAGGGGGACAGAGGACCATGGGAACTATCAAGTTAGGGATTCATATGGATTATTTTCAATCAAATGCAATGATGCATGTGATCGACGCTAAAACTTCATACAATATATTACTTGGTAGGCCTTAGGTACATGAGAATAAAATTATCTCATCCTCTTACTATCAATGCTTGAAGTACCTAAAAGGCAGAGTGGAAAGAACGTTAGTTGTCAATGATAAGCCATTCACTGAAGTTGAGTCACACTTTGCCGATGCAAAATTCTACTTAAAAAATTATGTTATAAATGAGAAAAGGGTTGAAGATGTTACCAAAACCAAGTGTGATGATCTTGAATCTAAGAAATTCACGGCGACTGTAAAAAAAGTCACTGCCAAGAAGCCCCTCTTCACTTCGAATAAAGAAAGAATTGCACATACAAAAAAGAAGGCAACTCATGTTCTTCGCTACGTACCAAAGGTAAAGAAAGAAAAAGATCACCCATCTAATGCCCAAGATAATGTGATAAAGGGGCTAAGTTTACCTATCAGTAGGATTGACGCAATAAATCCATCCTCAATGCTACTTGGAGAATCTATGGCTTAAAATTCACCACAAGATATTACACTCCCTATGAAGCATATGAAAGAGGGCTTCAACCAAAATGTAAATAAGCTATTTGTAAAGGTTGGATATAATCCTAATGAGCCATCAAGGTTGGCCAAAATTCTATCAGAAGGTACAACTGGACAGATACGTAAAGGCCTAGGATACACGCAGTTACCTCCAATTTGCATCTCCATAAAAAGGGCGGTTAGTAACTACATCATGTAGAAGAAGAGTCTATTGCATCTAACAAAAGGCCTTCTGTCTTTGACCGGCTTGGAGAATCAACTGCAATAACTTCTGTGTTTGAAAGGTTGGGACCTCTAAATAAGAAGAAAAGTAACAAGCATTAGAAAAGTCATCAAAGCACGATGATGCACTCTTCACTTAAAATCTAGAAAGATTTCCAAAGTTTGATTCCTTCTAGAATGAAGCGGCAGATGGAACTGGTGGTTTCATGCAACGAGGTGTTAAAAGCTAAAGTTCATACTATGGTTTATACCAAGAAGCATGAGAAAGATGAAGAAAGTGTTGGCTCTTCACATCATGTTACGACTCAAAATGGGAATGAGGTCTCATCCCAAATAAAGGTTGATGAAGTGATGGAAAGTACTTTCTGGTGCTACCACATATTCATCAACAACGATGATCCTTAAGAGGAAGAAGATGTTGGAGACGCTCCGTCACAACTTAAAAAAGGAGTAAAGGCCATAATAGATCCCTTGAAGGAAGTTAACCTTAGAACCGATGAAGACCCAAAACCAACTTACCAGAGTGCACTTTTAGAAGTGGAGAAGGAAATTACTTATATGGACATACTCAAAAAATATATGGATGTCTTCGCTTGGAGCTTTAAGAAAATGCCTGGATTAGATCAAAAAGTTGTAGTTCATAAGTTGGTGGTCAAGAATGTTGCTCGTCTTATTAAGCAACCCCAAAGGCGCTTTAGGCCAGAGTAGGTTCTATTGATTGAAAATAAAGTTAACAAATTCATTAAAGCTAACTTTATTCATAAAGTCAAATATCCCATGTGGATTTTAAGTATTGTTCCAGTACGGAAGAAGAATGGCCAAATTTGAGTTTGTGTTGACTTTTGAGATCTCAATAACACCTGCCCTAAGGATGACTTTCCAATCCCCATACTAGAGTTGATGATTGATGCCACCACTGGTTATGAGGCAATGTCCTTCATGGATGATTCATCCGGCAATAATCAAATCTGCATGGCACTAAAGGATGAAGAACTTACTGCATTCCGTATGCCCAAAGGTATCTATTGCTATAAGATGATGCCTTTTGGTTTGAAGAACTCTGACGCCACTTATCAAAGGTCTATGCAAAACATATTTGATGTCCTACTCCATACAAATATTGAATGTTAAGTAGATGACTTAGTGGTGAAGTCAAAAAAAAAAGATGAGAACTTAAAAGACCTAAGAATGGTGTTTGAGTTACTTCAAAGATGAATCCATTGAAATGTGCCTTTGGAACTACTTCTAAAAAGTTTCTTGGCTTCATTATGTGAAACCAAGGAATTGAAATTGATTAATCCAAGGTCGATGCAATTTTAAAGATGCCCTAGCGTCAAAACATTCATGAGTTAAAAAGCCTTCAAGGAAGGCTAGCATATTTAAGGAGGTTCATCTCAAACCTAGCAGAAAAATCTCAACCATTTAGTCATCTCATGAAGAAGGACACTCCCTTTGAATGTGACCAAGCTTTTAGTAATGCCTTGGAGAGTATCAAATCATACTTAATAAAGCCACCAGTTCTTGCGGCACCCATACCTGGTAAACTATTGATACTTTATATTGCGGAGCAAGAGAGGTCAGTCGGAGCACTACTGGCTCAAGAAAATAATGAAGGCAAGGAAAACTCTTTTTACTATCTGAGTAGAATGATGACACAAAATGAGCTAAAGTATTCTCGAATCGAAAAGTTGTGTTTGGCATTTGCCTTCTCAATTTAAAAGATGAAGCACTATATTCAGGCTTATATTATTCGTCTTGGTCTAGGGTGAATCCCATCAAGTTTGTAATATCAAAACCAGTCCTTAGTGGCTGACTTGCAAGATGGCACCTTCAATTTCAATAGTTTGAGATTGTATATGTTCCCCAAAAGGCCGTAAAGGGATAAACATTGGCTGACTTCTTGGAAGACCACCTAATACCTGATGATTGGGAACTGAGCGATGAACTTTCTGATGAAGATGTATGGTTATTAAAGTCACACCCCCATGGAATATATACTTTGATGGTACCGCACATTGAGATAGAGCTGGTGCTAGTGTGGTGTTCGTCACTCTATAAGAAAAGGTCATCCCATACTCTTTTACCCTAACAAACCATTTCTCTAATAACGTTGATGAATATCAAGCGTTAATATGTGGACTTGAGATGGAAGTTGACATAAAACAATAATAATTACAAGTCTTTGATGACTCCCAATTGGTGATCGAGTTGCTTTTGGGAAGCTACGAAGTCAAAAAGCCTGAGGTACGACCATATTATGATTATACACCGAAAATAATGGGGTGGCTTGGAGAAGTAACCCTTCAGCATGTACCAAGGAAATAAAATAAGCAACTTGATGCCCTAGCTGCTTTATCCCCAACCCTAACTCTTCCAAATCAGATGTTACTATCCACTAAGAATGGGTAGTACCACCATCGAATGAGGATGGGGATGTAGAAAATAAAGTTGAATACCTTATTGCCGTGTCTGAAGATGCAAAGAAATATTGGCTATAACCTATCATTGAAAATTTGTGTTATGGGATACATCCAAAAGATCTAAGAAAAAGGACTGACATCTGTCGTTGTGCACCTCACTTTCTTTACTATAAGGACACACTGTACAGAAGATTATTTGAAGGAGTACTCTTACAGTGTTTGGGAGAGGAAAAAACAATTCAAGCTTTGCAAAAAGTACATTTGGGAGTTTGTGGATCGCATTAGTTTGTACCGAAGCTCCATTTTTACATTAAAAGAATAGGATATTACTGGGCAACGATGGTGAAAGATTGCTTGGAATATGCTAAAAGATGCAAAACTTACCAATTCCATGCATATTTCATTCATCAACCTCCTGAAGTACTACACCCAACTATAGCATCTTGGCCATTCAATGCTTGGGGAATGGATGTTGTTGGTCCACTACCAAAATCGTCTGGTGGACACTTATACATCTTGGTCGCAACAGATTACTTCTCAAAATAGGCCAAAGTTGTTGCTCTCAAAGAAGTAAAGAAGGAGAATGCTGTGAATTTCATCAGAGTGAATATCATTTACCGCTTTGGAATCCCTCAATATATAATAACCGACAGTGGAAAACCATTTGATAACAAGATAATGAATAAGATTTGTGATCTCTTTGGCTTCAAGCAGCACAAGTCTTCTATGTACAATGCTGCCGCCAATGGTTTAGCCGAAGCGTTTAATAAGAATTTATGCAATCTATTAAAGAAAGTCGTCTCCAAGTCCAAGCGAGACTAGCATGAACAAATGGAAGAATCTTTATGGGCATATAGAAAAACTTACCTCCCTCCAATGCAAGCAACCCCATACTCACTTGCTTTTAGAGTTAAAGCAGTCCTACCACTTGAGTATCAAATACCCTCTTTGAGACTGGCTATTCAAGAAGGGCTCACCGATGAAGAAAATGCTAAGCTGCATCTTGCGGAGTTAGAAGATTTTGATGAGAAGAGGATGGAGGCTCAACAAAATCTTGAATGTTATCAAGCCCGGCTATCATGTTTTTTCAATAAAAAGGTTTGCTTGAGGTTCTTCCAAGTTGGTGATCAAGTCCTTGCAGTAAGAAGGCCCATTATACTTCTCATAAGTTTGGGGGTAAATTCACCCCAAAGTGGGATGGACCATATGTCATACAAGAGGCATACTCAAATGGTGCTTACAAGCTTGTCGATGCAGATGGAGTGAAAATCATCCCTATCAACGCCGAGTTCTTAAAGAAGTACTATCCTTGAAGGAAGATGACACTCGTTGAGGCATGAGTATAAACTGCATATCCACTCCTGGCTCGCAAGAGTAAACTGTGTAGGGCTCAAAAAATAAATAAATAAATAAATAAATAAATAAATAAAAAAGTCCACTATATTGAAAACCTCGAAAGAGGCGGCCTAGGAAAAAATTAGAACATAAAAAAAACACTCACCAGAACTACGTTGTGACTTGATCCTTTTTGCTGAGGTATGTAGGTGCTTGGAATCTTATTCTGAGTTCACTTGCTTTTCCTTCACTTTCGAAACTAAAGAGGATTCGGAACTACTTTGCACCAAAGTACTTCCTTCAGCTTAATAAAGCAACCTAACACCCAATCTATCTAGACAATGCACATCACGAGCTAACCCTTTCTTACCTCCCTCTACATGAGTACCACTACCCATAGACAATCTTCTAAGGGCATCCGCCACTACATTGGCCTTGCCCAGGTGATACAACATACTCATATCATAGTTTTTTAACAACTCTAACCACCTACTCTACCTAAGATTCAACTCTCTCTGAGTAAACACATATTGCAGGCTCTTATGATCAGTAAACACATCAATATGAACACTATAAAGATAGTGTCTCTAGATTTTCAAAGCAAAGACCACAGCAGCTAACTCAAGATCATGGGTTGGGTAATTTTTCTCATGTGGGTTTACCCCTTTACATCAACACACAACCCAAACCAATTCTAGAGGCATCATAATACACCACAAAAGCATCTGTACCATCAGGCAAAGTCAACACAGGGGCTAAAGTAAGTCGAGTCTTCAACCCCTGAAAACTATTCTCATAGGAATCTGGCTACTGGAACTTAACTTTCTTTTGGGTTAACCGGGTCATAGGAGACACAATAGAAGAGAAACCTTTAATAAAACGATGGTAGTATCCTGCTAGACCCAAGAAACTTCTAATGTCAGATGGAGAGATAGGTCTAGGCTAATTTCTTACAGCTACTATTTTTTGGGGATCAACTCTAATACCTTTGGCTAAACAATATGACCCAGAAAGGCTACAGAACTTAGCCAAAATTCACACTTACTGAATTTAGCGAACAACTGGTGACCTTTAAGAGTTTGTAAGACAATACTAAGGTGATCTGCATGATCATGCTCACTGCTAGAGTAGACAAGGATGCCATCTATGAACACTATGACAAACATATCAAGATATTACTTAAACACTTGATTCATGAGGTCCATAAAAGCTGTTGGGGCATTGGTTAGCCCGAAAGACATGACTAGAAACTCAAAGTGACCATAGCAGGTTTGGAAGGCTATCTTGGGAATATCACATTCCCTTACTTTAAGTTGATGATAGCCGAATCTAAGTTCTATCTTGGAGAAAGAACTTGCACATTGCAACTGATCAAATAGGTCATCAATTCTCGAAAGAGAGTACTTATTTTTTACTGTGACCTTGTTAAGCTGACGAAGAACCATATTTATTCCGCACAAATAGAATAGGTGCGCCCCAAGGAGAAATATTAGGCCTTATGAAACCTTTGTCTAAAAGATCTTTGAGTTTCTCTTTCAACTCCTTAAGCTCAGCAGGTGCCATACGGTATGGCAGAATAGAAATGGGATAAGTGTTGGAAAGAAGGTCAATCCCAAATTCTATCTCTCTATTAGGAGGTTTTCTTGGGTGATCTTCCAGAAAAACATTTGGAAACTTATTAACAATATCGACTGACTGAATAGTTAGAGCCTCGGACTTAGTATCTTTGAATCTAACTAGGTGATAGATGCAACCCTTGGATATTACATTTTTTGCTTTGAGATAAGAGATAAAATGACTCTTGATAGATACCGAACTCCCGGACCACTTAAAAACTGGCTTATCAGGGAACTGAAACTTGACCATATGGGTATGACAGCCTATAGATGCATAACAAGAATGAAACCAATCCATACCCAGAACAAGGTCAAAATCTACCATGTCTAACTCTATCAAATCAGCAAATATGAATCTATGAAGAATAGTAACAGGAAAATCTCTATACACTTGTTTAGCAACAACTGACTCCCCTACTGGTGTGGAGATAAGGAAAGGCTTAGGAATCTTTTCGGGACTCATTTTAAAATTCACAGCCATAAGTGGGGTCACATAGGAGAGACTTAACCCGGGGTCCAACAACACATAAATATCAAAACAAAAGATGCAGAGCATACAAGTAACAACATCGGGAGAATCCTCTTGATCCTGGTAGGATGGTAAGGCATAGAATCTTTTTTGGTGCTGAACGCTAGCAGTGATAGATGAAGTGCCCTGAACAGGGTTCGAACAAGGGATAGGAGCTGGTGTACTAGTAGTCTATGCCTGAGGTCGAGCATCTCTGGTCCCCTGCCTAGCATACGGACAATCTCTAGGTTTATGGCCCTGCTTGCCATAACCAAAACAACCCCTCAAATCTGCAAAACACTCACCGAGATGATCCCTACCACACTAAACACAAGGAGAATAAAGGGGCCTATTACCAATATTTTTTTGTGACCTAGACATAAAATACCTGCTCTCTTTCTCCTGTTGCCTCTAAGCACGGGAGCACTAGCTGATGAAGGCTCTAGAATAGACGGACGCCTCTGAAATTGAGGGCGATATCCTCCATAGAACCTAGGCTAACTATAATCATGCTGCTCAGATCTAGTCCTCTTGTTACCCCTCACTCTGTCTCTCTCTCTAATCTTATCCACCTCTATCTGTTGTGCATGCATCATCAACCTAGATAGATCTATATCTCTATGCAGCATCACAGGCCTACACTCTTTCAACACCAAACCAGAAACACCTATCATGAACTTGCTCATACTAGCTCGGGTGTCAGAAATCAAATCAGGAGCATACTTGGACAACTGGTTGAACTTTAAGCAATACTCCTTAACAGTCATGGAGCCCTGCCTCAAGTTCATAAACTCCTCAATCTTTGCTTTCCTCATCTCAAGCGGAAAGAACTTATCAAAGAATGTATCTTAGAATACCTGCCAAGTCATAGGAGTATCATTCTCACCTCTACCCTTCCTCCACGATACAACCCAATCATAAGCTATGTTCTTCAACCTGTAAGACACCAACTCAACACTTTTTTCTCAAAAACATACATCACCTGTGTGATATTTCTCACCTCCTCAAGGTACAACTGTGGGTCCTCACCTCCTTTGAACCCACAAAACTCAGGCGGATTCATTCGTATGAAATCACGGATCCTAGAAGTAGCTACATCACCTCCCTGCTGATTTACAACTGCGGCCTAGTTATTGGCCTAAACATTAGCAGTGACTGCTTGGGATAACGCCTGAAAGGCCGCTTAAAACTCAGCATAAGACACAGTCTCATTCAAAGGATCAACAGGTGGGGGTTGCTCATCAAGAAGAAATATACAAAACACTGGCACTATCATATTAAATGAAAGGAAATACAAAGGTAATACTCGGTCCAAACGACCACAATATTAGAAATCTCAACACAACCACAATCTGATAACTAGTCTGACAAAGCCTCTACTACTCTATGAAATCGAGAGCCGTTGGGATAGGTCCCCAACTGACACAAAACTGAACTGAAAGTAATAATATAAATATATGAAGATAGGTCCTCGAACCATGAGGACTCACCACTATAGAAATATAGATGAAGGTACTCAAGAATTACTGACAAGACTGGGACTGAGCACCTGAACCTATATTATAAGACAATGTAGCACATAGACGTATATGTAGATCAATACTTGGGAATGTACTGAGTATATGGAGGTGTATATAATTACATAAAGCAATATAAATACTCTTTAATCAAATCATGAATGCAAATAGGAATGACTCACATGGCTTGAATAAGTCTAAAATGTAAAGCTCATAAAGCATGTAGAATGAAGCATGTAACATAAATCTCGTGAGTCACTATACTTTGACTTTAAAATCTGTGCTCTCCTCTTATTCTCATTACTCATAGGATGAAGGAAGCTTTAAACAATACTTTCAACTCATGCGTATATCTCATGGAGAGTATAACTTCTTTATTGCTTAAGAACTTATAACTGTTTTGAACTCAAACACTTGGAATTCGGAATCATATGACTTTGGTTTTAAAACAACTAATAATCAACTCTTATTAGTAGAGAAAACTACTTCTTTCTTTGGAAATTACTCAAAATTAATTCATTCACTTTAGAAAATATCTCATCTCAAAGCTTTAGGGAAAATATTCTATCTCAATAGAAAATGCTTTAGTTTAGGGAGGTTCTCTTAACCGACATAAACCATGCGAGCTACATGGAGTCCAACGTCTTGTCCTCTTAAGAAAGAAACCTCACATTGGGGAGAGGTGTCATACTATTGCCAAAGAGTATAACCTCAATTCAGTGATCACTTATCTCGGCCTCGGGCCAAATCATCTCGGCCTCAGGCCCAAAATCTCAAACCTACGGTGGCACGTAGTTTTGGGGTAAGAAACTGTGGTAACTTACCCAACTCAGTGCTAAATACTACTTATTTTAGTTTATCTCGCTCATCTCATGGAAATCCACTTTCAAAATAATCTCATGGTTCATAAGAACTCAACAATCAAATCTGTAATCTTATGTGGTAGAGTGAATTTCAAAACTCTATGACCATTAGGTCAAAACATTTCTCAATAATCTCAAATTACTCAAATTATGGGTGCTTATAGCATAATAGTTCATTAAACTGCAAGTCTCAAATAGGGATTAATGACCCATAATTCAATCTAAAGTTAAAAATCATCATAATGCATAATAGATAGCATATAGATGCACAATTCATGTAGAAATTTGGAAGTTACAGCAATTTGTCTCAAAATATCAACATACTTATATACTTAATTTTTAGAACATTAAAACTCTTAAATTCTCAAGAAATAACAACATAGGGTATAAACCCAACTTCAATTTCTTAAGAAAACATGCAAAATCATGCTATTTGACTTTTAATTCATGAAAAACATCAAAATATTGTAATCAATAACAATGGGCGAAAACCACTAACTCAATATCATGTAGAATCTCATAGATTGCAGAAAATTATAGTTTAAATAAGCCTTTGGGCACAAGGGTGAAAGGATTACCCTTGTTCAAAATCCCACATACCTTAGATTATGAAATTGAATGAACAAGCTTGCTTCAAACTCTTCTTCTTACTCTTGCGAGAGAGTTCTTGCAACCCTTGAACTTGGGAAACTTAAATATTAACTCAATTTGTAGAATCTATAGTCAAAACTCAACTCAATCTATAGAATCCATGGTGAGTTTTTGGATTTCTCAGAGAAGGGTTTTAGATTTAATTTTGAGGGAGAAACCCTAGATCTCTTATGTTTTGGATGATGAATGAAGCCATTTGCTTCGTTTGGAATATATCTAGTTGGTAAAAGAGTGGAGAAGACTGAAAAGAACTTTTTAAAATGAGTTAAAAATACTGAACGGGGGCTACGACAATCGAAGTGACGGTCCATCGCTAGTCTGACGGTCCGTCAGATCGTCCATCACACGTCGGTTAGAAAAAGAACACATTGCCTTGGTGTGATGGTCGAAGTGATGGTCCATCGCAGTATTGACGGTCCATCAGATCGTCTATCGCACGTTGGCCAGGATGAGACCACACTGCCTCAGTGGCGACGGTCCATCACAGCCTTAACGGTTCATCATCCTGGCTTTCATACTTGGGCCAGGAAAGGAAGTTACTACATTGGCTGCAACAGTCCTTCGCATACTCAATGGTCCGTCAGATTATCCATCGCACCTGGGCGGTTTCGATAACTCTCAGTAAAATAGCCATAACTTCTAACCCCGATGCCGGATTTGGATAGAATTGGTATCATTGGAAATCTAATTCAATTCTCTGCATGACAAAAATTCTAATTTAAGAAAATTTTATATGGTTGAAAGACCAATCACTTGGGAAGTCACTTCTCAATATTTTAGGACCGAAATTACACTTCACTTAACACGCTCAAGGCTCAAACTACAAGGGAACTTTGCGGGGTCTTATAGTTAAGGTGGACAAGCTTTGTACCTTTGCAACTTAAGCTGGCCTCTAACGAGTTTATCCTTACAGGATATCAAAATTTTCATGACTTAAGGTGGACAAGATTTGTTCCTTTGCACCTTTAGCCGGTCTCTCACGAGTTTATCCTTAAAAGGATATCAAAATTTTCATGCCTTAAGGTGGACAAGATTTGTCCCTTTGCATCTTCAGCTGACCTCTAACGAGTACAAAATTTTCATGCCTTAAGGTAGACAAGATTTTTCCCTTTGTACCTTAAGCTGGCCTTTAACGAGTTTATCCTTAAAGGATATCGAAATTTCCATGCCTTAAGGTGTACAAGATTTGTCCCTTTGCACCTTAAGCTGGCCTCTCACGGGTTTATCCTTAAAGGAATCAAAATTCTTATTCCTTAAGGTGGACAAGATTTTTTCCTTTGCACCTTAAGCTGGCCTCTCGCGGGTTTATCCTTAAAAGGATATCGAAATTTCTATGCCCTAAGGTGGACAAAATTTTTCCCTTTGCACCTTAAACTGACCATCAAAAAGGGGTCATACTTAGAGAAGACCATCGCATAAATGCATCAGTAAAAGGGCCCCTACTTAAAGAAGACCATTGCATAAATGCATCAGTGAAAGGGCCCATACTTAAACAAAACCATGCATCTTGAAGTAAAATTAGTCGGGTCTTAAAGTGATGACGGAGAATTTAAACTCTTGCACCTTAAGCCAACGTCCACCGTCTTCAAGCAAAATTGGTCGGGTCTTAAGGTGACGGAGGCAAAGTTAAACTCTCGTACCTTAAGTCGATGTCCATCGTCTTCAAGCAAAAAAATTTTGTACTTAAGATGATGAAGGAGAAGTTAAACTCTCGCACCTTAAGTCGATTTCCACCGTCTTCAAGTAAAATTTTTTGGACTTAAGGTGACGGAGGTAAAGTTAAACTCTCGCAACTTAAGCCAATGTTCACCGTCTTCAAGTAAAATTGTTTAAACTTAAGGCAACGGAGGTAAAGTTAAACTCTCGCACCATAAGCCGATTGTTGCATATTTCTATTTGTTTCAATTCTCCAAAAACAAAAAAAAAAACGAAAGTAAAAACACAAATAGAAAGGATGTTACCTGTCAGAGAGTTGCGATCTTGAAAATTGTATATGACCAACTTGGATGAGACAAGATGTCTTGATGAGAATAAAACCCCAAAAATCCAGTTTGAAGCAATCAAAACACTCTTTGGTAGTGATGGTCCCACATCAAGATATAAATTATTTGATGAGGCGGTGCAAATCTCGAATCCTCTGTCGGAAAGCATATAAGATCGACTTCAAAAAATCACCTAGAATAATCCAAGAAGTGTTAAAATTTAAATTTTGGATATGTTATATAGACATATTTTCGTGATATATAAAATCAAGCGGATCATAATTTTGATACTCCCATATTGAGATATAATTTTTTTGGTGATGCGTAAATCTGAAATTGCTAATGCATCAAAACTCAATGTTGATTTCAGAATAACACCTAAAATAATTTCAAAAGTATTAAATTATGAATTCTGGATATACTATAGATCTTTGTGTCTAGTTTCATAAGAATCAAGCGGCTTGTAATTTTGTTATTCCTGCTTCAAGATATGAAAGTTTTAGTAAAGACACGTAGATCTGAAATTTTCATCATGATAAAATTCAGGGCTAAATTCAAAAAATTATCAAGAATTATATTGAAGGAATTTAAAGATGAATTTTTGATACTTTATACATCTCGAAGTCTATTTTCTGGAATATTAAACAGTTCATAATTTTGATAATCCTACAATAAGATATGAATTTTCTACCACTAAGATGTTGTGCTAAAAAATAGTGACGAAAATAAAAAAAAAAGTAGGAGGGAAAAAAATTACCTCAATATTGTTCATGGCTTGAAAATCCAAAAATTGATATTGAAAAAGCGTGGAACCTACATCCTTTTATAGAGTTGTAGGATGTATGTCTCTTTCTCCAATATAAATTTGAATTGGAAGAGCTTCCATCTCCAATACAAATTCAAATTGAAGGTTTTTGAATTGGAAGAGCTTTCATCTCCAATACAAATTCAAATTGGAGGTTGTTTTCTTCTCCCATATAAATTCAAATTAGAGGTTATTTTCTTCTCCCATACTAATTCAAATTGCAGATTGTTTCCTTCCCCAATACAAATTGGAAGAGTTTCCATCTCCAATACATATTTAAATTGGAGGTTATTTTCTTCTCCCATACAAATTCAAATTGGGAGTTGTTCCTTCTCCAATATAAATTCAAATTGAAAGATTTTTATTCCTGGTTAAGTAACACGATAAAAAAATTTCCAAAATCTATTTGGAATGGGATGTCAAGCGTAACCAACGGGTCCTCCGTGTAGAAAATGAAAAAAAATTAATAAGAGATTTTTTTGAGAGGCGATATCTATATGTAAATTACATAGTTCAGCTTTATGGAAATCTTTGAAGCACAAAGGAAGCATGTTTAAATAAATCTTACTTCATATCTAGTCTCAAAAAGATTAAATATCTCGACAAGTCTTGAAGTAGGGGCACTTTGTGGGTAGTGAAATTTTATTAAATTTAAATCCGTACGAAATTCGTATTATATTAAATTCAAAATATATTAATCCCAAATAAATATTGTGGATTAATATAATAGAATTAATTATTTAAGTCTAAACATGTATGGATTTAAATAAAGTACAATCTTTATTGAGCTAATCCATTAATTTGGGCTACAAATAATGAGACCACTTTATTAAGCCCAATATATTGTCATATTCTAGAAGCTCAAATAAGCGCCACGTGTGGAATGACGTGACATACCAAGTCAAGGGACATAGCCGATAGGACCATGCCACATGTCAAAATGATGTAGCAACCCAATTAAATCAAAGCCCATAAAAAATGTCATGTCACTCAAATCTGATTGGCCAAGGAAAGTTCATCTTCATCATGACTCTCCCCTTTCCACAAATATAAATAAAAATTTCATAATTCAGAAAAAGACACCCCAAAAATCTAACAAGAAGCAAGAAAAAACTCATAGATCCAACACTACAATTTCTCTAAAAAGCTCAACCATTCTGATCAAGCTTTAAGCCCTTGAATTTATATTTGAAAAGGCGAATCAGGTGAAAAGGTATTTGGATCAAGCTTTAACCCCTTGAATTTATATTTAAAAAGGTGAATCGGGTGAAAAGGCGAATCAGAGGATTTATAGAGATTGTAACACTCACATATTGAAAACTCACATATTGAAATCAATAAATTGATTGTTGGAATATTTTTCTTGTCTCAATTATTATTTTGATGTCGAAATTTTACTGTCCAACACATCCTTCTATGAAAGCCATTCTTATAAGACGTCTTAAAAGGGACACCAACCCTTTTTGGGAACTTAACCTCGCTTTGCTTCCACTATTATAAATTCCCTTGCAACAGAGGGTAGCCTAGAAAATACACTACAGTGACATATGCATAATAAGAGCGTCCTATCTGTACAATTACAGCAAAGCTTCGTCTTCTCCTCAAAACCACCTTCCGCTCTCTTGGAAAATCTTAATAATTTAGTTGATTAGTTACCTAAACGTCCGCCTTATTGGAGAAGTTCCATTTCCCACATTATAATTCCCTTCCAATTCCCATGCATATGCCCCCGACTTCTTTTTTTTTAAAAAATAAAACCTTCCGCTCTCTCCTCTCTTCTTCCAATCCATGTTCACTATACCCACCTATCATTCTCATCTTACACTCCGCCAACCCACCCTCCTCCTTATATGCTTTCCCTTTCTTCTTCATATATTTCTGTCATATCCCCATTTTCTTCTCTCTCTCCTCCTCCTTCCCACTTTTTCCCTTCCCCACATTTGGAAAATTTATCCTATTGTCATATTTCTTCCCATCTTTTTCTTCTATAATGGTTTAAAATGTTTTAAATTTCGACTCTTTATTTATATAGTAGGAATTTCATCTGATGGACGATGAAAAATTTGAGGAGGATGAAAAATATGCATTGAAAGGCCTGAGAAATGATCTAACACCACGTAAAAATAAAATTCATTCATACAGCCATCAGCTTAGAACCAATACAGGAACTCATCACAAGTGTTACCATCAATTTCATCATCACAGCTTTGATATTCCTACTAATATGGAGTGTGCTAAATCGATTAACACCAACCTGCACGTCTAAAGGAT